>NC_026005.2:19803865-19876365 GCF_000442705.2 Elaeis guineensis
GATCATCTTTTCCGTCTCCGAATATCTGGCTTCGGCGCCGTGAAGCACCTTGCTGATGTAGTAGATAGGCTGATGGGTTCGGTTCTTGTTTTCTCGGACAAGGACCGAACTGATCGCCTCGGAAGATGTGGCCAAATAGAGATACAAGGTTTCCCCAACCTGCGGCTTTACGAGCAGCGGTGGGGAAGTCAAGTACTTCTTCAGGTCTTCGAAGGCCCGTTGGCATTCATCCGATCAAGAAAAACCATTTGCGTGGCGCAAAGTTTTGAAAAACGGGAGGCACCTTTCAGCTGATCGGGAAATGAATCGGCTGAGAGCGACGATTTTTCCGTTCAGCTGTTGGACCTCCTTCTTGCTGTTCGGATGACGCATGTCGAGGATTGCCTTTATTTTCTCAGGATTAGCCTCAATCCCTCTCTGAGAAACGAGGAATCCGAGAAACTTCCCTGAGGTCACCCCAAAAGCGCACTTGGTCGGGTTGAGCTTCATTCGGTATCGTCGTAAGGTGCGGAAGGTTTCCTCGAGATCCTGAACATGATCCGGGATCTGTGCACTCTTCACCAGCATGTCGTCCACGTACACCTCCATGTTGCGCCCGATCTGATCTTTAAAGACCTTGTTGACAAGTCGCTGGTAGGTGGCGCCGGCGTTCTTCAGTCCGAAGGGCATCACTCGGTAACAGTAGAGGCCCTTGGGAGTCACGAAGGCGGTGTGCTCTTCGTCTTCAGGCGCCATCCGGATCTGGTTGTATCCGGCAAAGGCATCCATGAAGCTGAGCAGTCGAAATCCGGACATCGCGTCTACCAGCTGGTCGATCTTTGGAAGTGGAAAGCTATCTTTTGGGCAGGCTCGGTTGAGGTCGGTGTAGTCGATGCAGATCCTCCACTTTTCGTTGGCTTTTTTGACCATGACAACATTGGCGAGCCAATCGGGATACGTGGATTCTCGGATGAAGCCCGCTTCGAGTAGCTTGTCCACTTCTTCGTCGATGGTCCTCTGCCTCTCCGGAGCGAAGGACCTTTTCTTCTGCCTCACCGGCCTCGTCGTCGGATCGATGTTGAGTCGGTGGGTTATTATTTCTGGAGGGATGCCCGACATATCTGCTGCCGACCAAGCAAATATGTCGGTATTGGCCTTCAGCAGCTTCGTCAGTCGTCGTCGTTCGGGGTCGGGCAGTTGAGACCCGACCCAAACTCTCCTATCCAGATTTTTCGCTATTGGGATCGCCACGAGCTGCTCGACCGGCGAACCTCGCTCTTCCTCCTCCCGTTGGTCCAGCTTGTCGATTGTCAGGGAGCCCTCGACTCATCGTTTCAAGCGGAGATCTGGAAGCATCGTCGTGCGAGCTGTTGATCCCCGCGCATCTCCCCAACCCCATTTTTGGTCGGGAACCGAACGAGGAGATGGTATGTCGAGACGATCGCTTTGAGGGCGTTCAGTCCGGGTCGTCCAAGGATGGCGTTGTAGGCCGAAGGAACTTGGACGACCGTGAAAGTTAAGTGGACCGTGCTTTGCCGTGGTTCGGTGCCGGCCATCACGGGCAGGGTAATTTCTCCCTCTGTCGTGACAGCGTCTCCGGCAAAGCCGATCAGGGGCATGGAGACCCTCTTAAGTCGGTCGATTGACAGTTGCATCCGGGAGAAGGTCAAGTAAAACAAAACATTCGTTGAACTTCCATTATCAACAAAAATTCGTTTTACATCATAATTTGCTATTGTTGCCGACACAACAACAGCGTCGTCGTGGGGAGTTTGGATGCCCCGAACGTCTTCCTCCGTAAAAATGATTACGTCGTCCGGGCGCGGATTTTTCGTCGGCTCGTCTCCCGCAGTCGTCCCCGAGCCCAGCCGCTTGGAGATCATGTTGATGACTCCGGCCGTCGGCTGATTGGTCGCCGCTTCTTCAGTCGGCTGGGGTCGTCGATCGGCAACGGGTTGGGTCGGCGGACCCTTCCGAAATTTGCCGAGATACCCCCGACGGATGAGAGCTTCGATCTCATCCTTCAGCTGGATGCACTGCTCGGTGTTGTGGCCGTGGCCTCGGTGAAATCGGTAGTACTTCCGACGGTCGAGGCCTTTTGCCTTCAGAGGTGGAGGCCGTCGCAGGTATTCTTCCCCTCGATCTCCATTAGAATCTGTGCACGAGGGGCGGAGAGAGGAGTGTAGGAGTCATACCTGGGGCGTGCCGGCCTTGGAGTCTGCTGTCGGGGTGATTTTTGGATTCGTCGGGGTGGCGAGATCCGACTATCGATCGGGGGCCTGCTTGGTTCGGCGGGTTCCCGACCTTTCCTCCGCTTCTCCTTCGGGCCTCTGGGCTCGGCCAAGCGTCGGTCGGATGCTTCTTCATCCGCGCGCATATACTTGTATGCGCGCTCCAGTAGCTCGGCGTATGTCCGGGGGAGGGTCTTGTCCAGAGAGTAGATGAATCGGGACGCCCTCAGACCCCGCTTCATGGCTGAGATAGCCATGTCTTCGTTGAGGTCTCGGACCTCAAGCGTGGCCGTGTTGAATCGCGCCACGAAGTGTCGGAGCATCTCATTTTTCCCCTGTTTGAGGGAGAAAAGGCTGTCCGACGTTCGCGGGGCTTCCGGACTGGTGCTGAAGTGGGCCACGAATGAGTGCTCGAGCTGCTCGAAGGAGTGGATACTTCCCGATCGGAGATCGGAGTACCAGGCCCTGGCAGCTTTGCGGAGTGTGGCAGGGAAGCCGATGCAAAAAAGAGCGTCGGTTGTCCCTTGGATCGTCATGAGAGCTTTGTAGCTCTCAAGGTGGTCGATCGGGTCGGTGGAGCCGTCGTATGGCTCCACGTGCGGCATCTTGAACCGACTGGGAATCGGTTCGTCGAGAACTAGTCGGGAGAGAGGTTGGGCGGTCTGGAAGTCGATGTCATTCGAAGACTTCTGGCCGTCCACTGCAACTGCGTGAGCCGGCGGTCGATCTCCTCGAATCGGCGCTCGTAGTCGTCCGCCGTCGGTGCTGGGAGACCCCAAGAGTGGAGTCTCCAGAAGATTCCGAAGGGGAGGCGACGGCGTGCGCGGTCGTTTCTCCTTCCTCGCCCGTTCCAGCAGGGAAGGAGAGGGCTGGTGGGACCGTCGGTCGTCGCGCCATGGCCCGTCCCTCCTCTTCTCCGTGGGAGCGCTGTTGGGGCGCTCGCGTGGAGGCGACGGGGATCGGCGCGGTCGTCGACGGCTGCTCCTGGAGGGCATCGGACGGGCTGCCGGTTGTTGCTGGAGGCTCTTGACTGCATCCGTCAGTACGGTCATCTGCCGTACGATGGCCGCGATCTGCGCCTCCGTGGTCACCGCGGGGTGTGGAGAGCTGGGCTCCGTCGCCGGCGGTGGCGGGGAGTCCTCTTCCCGGCGGGAAGAGCGCCTTGCCGATCCGGTGATCCTCGATCGTTGGGCTCTTGTCTTTGTCATTCTGCTCCCCTACCTGGCGCGCCAATCTGTTGCGGCCAATCGCCTCGTCGTCCGATCGCGGGAGAACCTGCACCTGCAAAAATGAAAGTCCACACTGACCGGAGGCGGCTCCGGCGGGGACCCTCCGACGGTCAAGTCAGAGAGGTGACTGGGCAACAGTGAATGAAGACAGAGAGCTCGATCGAAGGAGAGAGGAAGAGAGGAGCGAGCCTGTGGTTTTGGAGTCGAGAAGTGGGGGGAGCGGATCCTTTGCACTGTTGCCTTCCCCGATTTATATAGTGGAGCACGGTATGGCGCCGTCATTAATGGCGCAGACAAGTGAGGAATTGTCAACTCACTGTAGATTGTCAGAGTCGCCGTGAAAGTGTCATGTCCCGTGGGGCTGTCAATCACCAGGGTTGACAATGCCCTAGCGGGACAATGCCCCTAGTGGCCGTGCCGCATGCGCTGTCAGAACTGACAAGATCTGGCGGCTGTACGGCGATCAGAGGAGTCGACCGACCCTAGGTCGGTAGCCAGCTGAGTGGCGTCGGGCTCCTCCGTTGGTCGGCGAGTTTTACGTGAGTCGGCCATCAGACCTTCCGATTCAGTCGGTCGGGAAAGGTGCGCCCGATATATCCTCAGTCGGTCGTGAGCCGATGATTGGCCGGTGATGGCGTCAGTCGGTCGGTCCGACTGTCAATCGGTCGTCGGTCCCTCCGACCGTAAGTCGGTCAGTCGGTCCCTCCGTCTATCGGTCGGTCGGTCAGTCTCTCCGCCCATCGGTCGGTGGGTATTCATCAACAGTTACTGTAACTAAAATTTTTATATTTGATTGGCTGCAGCAATGGGAGATAAAGTTGATCATGTTACTTCATAAATATAATGCTGCACTTGGCTACTGTCCTCTAAAATATAGCCCTTTTTTTTATATATATAGTGTTCATTGACGGATTGATGAATTTGGACTTGAGCCCTTAAATTAGTAGCTTTGTTTTGAATTTTTCATTATTTGAAGGTCAACGATATGTCTATGTTAAGCATATGCATTATTATAGTAATAACAAAATATATATACATAAGTACCAAATCTCACGAGCCCATTGGCCATTTTGTATGATTCTCTATTTTTTTGGGCAAAAACTATAGTCCTTTTTAGTGTAATGTACTTTGCATTATTACAAGATTAATGGTATTCTTCCTATAGCAGTCTAAAGCTAAATGAATGTAAATTTTTTAATATTAATAAACCATATAATCTTTCACATATTATTGTATACAAATTATATTTAGTCGTACAAAATACTCAAGACTTTCAAATTAATGTACCGTAGCTTCTTTGTTTTCTGATTTTGCTTCATTAGACAGTATTATTGCGAAAAGGATATGTTTTGTATTGATAAATATTGTCTCCTTTAATCATCTTTTACATTTGCCATAGATGGTGGTTCGTAAAGGATCTTCTCCCAAGCATGCTCAGTATTGTGGTAAGGCCTTATGATCTGGCATGTGAGATATTATCTGCTCTAGTCCATAGACCCATAGTTTTGTCCTTGATATTTCAGTCTATAAGACATCCCATACAAAAAGAATAGTCCCTTCCTATATAAGTCAAAGTCCTTTTTAACTCACAAATAATATGAGGCTAACAGTATCCTCTCTTTTTACTATCACTGCAAGTCTCCAATCAAAGGAAGTTTGTATATAGATGGAAAATGCCCTCCTTCCTTATTATCACCACAGTTCTCCTAGTCAAGAAGAAATCTTGTACGGACTGGAAGTATATCACAATCACAGCCTTAGGGCCTATATAGACTATCAATGTTGTAATCAATGGCTCGTGACTCGACATGCGAGATATTATCCGCTCTGGTCTATGAGCCTCACAGTTGTCCCTATAGATTCTAATTCAAAAGACGTCTTATGCGAAAAAAAATGGTTCCTTCCTACATAAACAAAAATTCCCATTGACTCACAACTAATTTGTCCCTCATTCCTCATTATTCCACAATCAGTTGTTGTGGGTGACTAACCTGGCACTGGAGTAGACCGATTTGAGATGGATAGAGCTTCATTTTGCGCCAAATGGAACAGAACTTACAGATCAAGTCCTTGACGAGAGTTGTTTATGGCCCCATATTGATTCCATGATGGACGAAAGAAACCTTGCATATCAAGTCCTTGATAGGAGTTGCTTTTGGCTAGGATCCTCTTATGCTTAAGTAATTCATCGAAGAATAATAAAAATAAGAAAGAGAGAGAGAGTTTGGCCTAAGAACTTACTTGAAGGTTCTCTATGCCTCCCTATTTTATAGGTGGGGCAACTAGCCAATTTTGGAAGAAAGGGAAGGAGTGGTAGTGAGAATTATGCTATTTCTGTATTATATGGTCGAAGTGAATTGTTATTCGTTCACTTTGAAGCATGCTTGGAATGAGGAGCAGATTAGGTAACTACTCGGTGCATAACTGTTGAAGCGAAATTTGGCTTCTTATCTTGGCTCAGCATGAATCGAGCTGACCAGATTAGGCATAGGGTTGGAAATGGGCTGGCTGCATTGAGCCATATCTCTAACCGAGTCCAACCCAAACCTAATTGGGTAGATCCAAACATATAAAATTGATAGATCGAAGTCCTAATTTCTAATTTTTGATCGAGCCCCGAACAACACCAACCATCAGCCCATCTCCAGCACTACTCACCCCCCTGCCGTCCTGCAGTGACGATGATGATCTGTTGGTGCAGCATCGAGAGACTATCCTTGTTGGAGATGAGCCTGGATTAGCAACCCTACTGAAGGCCCTCAACAATTCATCGTTGATGATGGACCCATCTATCGCCCACCATCGAGGCTACGAATGGTGGGCTAGTGTGGCCGTGCTTTGGTTAACAGTGGTAATAGATATTTTGAAGTTTAGGGATAGACAAGGGAGACACATCAAAGAAAATAAGAAGAAGAGATGTAGTGGCTGCCACGGCTGTCATGGGAGAAGAAGAAGAGGAGGGGAGGTTGACTACCGGTGACAATCGAAGGAGAAAAAATTAGAGGACGATCTTCTCGGAGATGGACGACATCTACGTCTCCATCCCCTGATCTTCTCCTTCAGGGACCACTCCGCCAACGTCTTCATCTTCGAACGATTTTGACAGCAATGGCGTCGAGAGGGTGGAGAGAGGAAGAAGAGGGACAGACGAAACCCATTTGGGATCCAGTGGTGGGTTGTAATCGTGATGGTTTTTTACTTGTCCTTTTATTCGAATGGACGAAGAGAATACACAAGATTCGAGAACATTGAAGCCTAATTGACTCGGGCCAACTTGGCTAAACCCATTTAGGATCGGGCTTAATCGGCCAAAAATCAAGTTCGGGCTCGGGTCGGACTGGGCTGGACCAAAGGTATACCTAAGTTCGGCCCGAAAATAAATGGGCCCTAATTAGGCCCAAGCTTGGCCTGCATTATTTCGGATCTAGTTCGAAGCCCAATCCAAATTTGGACCGGCCCGGGCCCAAATTTCAACCTTAGGTAGGCATGTAGCTAAGGTTTAAATAACATCAGTGGTAGTTTGAGGTAAATTGTCATCCTATAACACCGGATTTTTTTTTTGTTTCCTTGGTAACTATGTTTAGGAGTTTACATGACGTGCTTTATGTGATAATTTTCTAAAATAGTTCATCAGTGATGGTATGTGGGCTCCATTATATGGGATTGCATGAATGTTAGTGTCATATATAGAAATGGAAGATTGTGACGCTAAACACCCCTATCAGTTTATATTTTTTTTCTAAATTAGCTTTAGTGAAAAATTTCGATTTTTTTAAAAAAATTTATTGCTTTCAACGTCAGACTTTGGAAATTTTTTTTTTCCAAAGTACGATGTTGAAGGACATGTCATTGCTAAGGCACATTAACACTCAGGACTGAGAATGCGAATCTCGAAGGTTTGATTTTCTATTTTCATTTTAGTCACTTATAAGAAGACATGCAAAAAATCTGCGACTTGTGAATTTTCGAATTTTTTCTTTGATTGGGGTGTGGATCAATCACACAAGAAATTCCTAATTCCTGATTTGTTATTGCTGCACATTGCCACACCTATTTTTGATAGCTCTCTTTATTTTTTTATTCTCCACTATTGAAATGACTTGGAGGCCCAGTTGGGTCGGCGCACTTCGACTGGCCAGGCTTGGGCCGGCCAACAAACCGGCCCAACCGCTTGTTCGGATATTTAGCCCAGTGCCCAGATGCTTCGTTACATCGCGCCGGAGAAAAAAAGAGACCGTCGCAGGCTCCGCTCGCTCGCTCTCTCTCGTTCGCGGTAATTAGGGTTTCGATTCGAGGCTCGGGTTCTTGGTGGCGGAGATGGATGAGGACGAGGAGGACTATGGTTGTATGGCACGCCGATCGAGCGGGAGGAGGAGACGTCGGCGCGGAAGAGGAAGGCCGTCGCTGACGCCGGCCAGCTGCGGACCCTTCCACTATGGAAGCAAGAGGTTATCTCCCCGTCCTTCTCATTCTCGGTTATTTTCTTGGAGATCCCCCGGTCTCCTGTATAATTTAGGTTTCTTTTTCCTTTTCTTTCTCTGTCTTTATTTCTTTTTTCTTGATTATTTCGATTAAATTTAGTCCAGAATTCGATTTATAGCTCCTCTTGTCGGATATTTGATAGGATTCCTTAGATTTCTTGCAAGATTTCGGTTTGAGCCCCACTGGGAGTTGAATAAATTACTTAACCACGGGAAAAAAAAGGTTATCTTCTTCTGAATTAATTAATTTCTGGAACAATCTCTAGGCAGCTAGTTCATTCCTGCAGAACTGTCCTCCAAATCTCGGGGGTGGGAAAATTTTGAAGGACATCGTTTGCTTATGATCAATGCCAGATGGGTTTTTAACCTAGAAGAATGATTGTGGGCCAGTGCTGTATAGCTTATAAAATTATTGATCAGATGGCTATAGAGTATAGACTGCAGCGGAAGTATGGGATTTGCAACTTGATTGGCACTGGAAATATCAATTGGATGACTACTTGGATGGTCTAAAATTAATGTATCCAAATTATGGCCTGGGGGCTTCACTTGACGGGAATGGTGCTCTCATGTTTATTTTTGAATTTTTCATCACACACGATGTACCGGTGATTGTGTTCCAGCTCAACTAGTTGGCTTATAATTTTGTCCGTTTAGAGATATTCAATTCCTTGTGTGATGTCTCATCATCTGACCTCTCTGTTTAGACTTTTACCAAGATCAGGTGAATCTTAAAGGGACACTGGAAAGTTTCATTAGCTTAAATCATGACTGAGGAGGTAGGTCTATTCTTGCTAGCCCTTTGGGTTTCGGAACAGGCCTCCCCCTTGACACTACAAGGAACTTGACACTAATTTGATAGGGATGACCTAAAGTTGACAACTGGTCAACACCTAAGGCATATTAGAAGAGGTTATCTTGAGCTTTTGTTTGTAAAAGAGATACAATGGCTAGCTCAAAAAATAGGCAGAACAATATTGGAGGTCTTCTACATATTATGTGTTATCAGTGTCTGAAAAGGCAGAGACATAAGGCTTGGTGTTAGAACATTTAAGTTCTTTTCTTTAAAACTATGATACTTTCTTCTTAGTGATGATGTAATCATTATCCTTGGGTGTCAATTCTCAAGGCTTGACAATAGTGCAATTTGTTCAATAGCTATGTTTCTAAAAGAATTGACCTTATCCATCAATCATATCTCAAGACCTTAAACCCTAAAGCCTAACCTTGGATCTACATGTACTTCCCTATCCTTGTTGTCCCATAATAAATATTTTATGTGGCTCTTTACATTTGCTAGTTTATTTTAAATTGATGGCAAGCAATATGCAAAATTTTGACAACTTGTAAATTTAATTCCTGGTTTAGGAATCCCACTAGAAATCTTGGTTTACTTTTAAACCTCTCAATTACCCCTATACTTTTGCATTGAAGATCCAATTTGCAATCAAAACTTTGTTTTGCATTTTATTTGTTTTTGTATCAAAGTTCTCCAAAATTCTTTTTTACCAAACTCTATTTTCCACCCATCTCAGTATTAAATCTGCCCAAGTCCGTGTTTGCATTTATTGTCCTGGGAGTTGGATATTATTATTCAAATAATTTTCCTAAGAGACAATATGTTGATAGGCTTGGAAAAGTTTTAACATATTTTCAAATGACAAAGAGTTGGAGGTGGCCAAAGGGGAGGAGGGATTAGGCGGTAACTTTTTGAGGAGGAAAGCAACTTGTTTAGGATCCAAGAAAGGTCAGTTGGTATGGATTGCCACCCACCATACAGCTTCTAAAAGGTCTAGCTTATTTCTTTCTTATCTTCTTCCTCTTCTTTTGTTTAAATAATGCTCTTCTGTTGTTTAAGTGATGGCCTTATGTTGCTAAGATCTTTATATGAGGATACTGTTGGGAAATGATATGTGCTGTATGCTTCATGAAATTTTGAAAAATACACTGATTGTATAGGCTTGGTTGAGGCTCTCTTGCTTATGACAGCTTCTTATGTTTCTATATTTTGAGAGAGCATCCTTTAATAATCCTATTTCAATGGATCCTACATTTTAATTATCTCTTTCATGCAAAATTCCATGTTGATTTTATTCTGAATGAATCACTGCTCTGTATTTTTTTTCCCCAGCTCATAATGTTTATAATAGAATTTGTAGATATGGGGTGTTACATGCCTGCCTTTTCTCTGTGTCAATGAGCTATACTAATGTCTTTTTTACTCACAGTTTGACCCTACAGATTCTTTACTTCTTTCCTCCTGAATTACTAAATTTGAATACCCAAAATTCAGGTCAGAGACGAGGAAGTCGCAGAAGATTTCATGGTGCATTCCTGGAGGCTTTTCTGCTGGCTACTACAATACTGTTGGTTCAAAAGAGGGTTCGTTCTTTTAAGAATTACTAAGAAGTGTTTTATGGGTGAAATTAGGCAGCGGCTGAAGAATCTGGTGGAAATTAATTGCAGGATGGACTCCACAGACATTTACGTCATCGCGCAAAAATAGAGCTGAAGTGAAACAGCAGAGTATATATAATTTTCTTGATGAAGATGATGTTAAGGTAATTCCTGTGATCCTCTCTTTTTTGTTCTCCTGTTTCAATATAAGTTGCATTTTAGGGCATTGAAGTTACTCAACCCTTTATTATCTTTGAGAATAGATCTACAATTTTCTTGGATTAAGTACAATCAAGGACCAATGTTTCCATTTTGGGAGAGATCTCAGCCAAGATGTCGATTTGCATTGTATTGGGTACTCACTCTTAACCATTATTATCTTGGCTGATGTAAACCAATATATTATCAGCTGAAACAATATTAAAACATCGGTCAAAACTTTCTACTAAATATTTTATGATCTTAAAGTATCTTTTTTATTAAAAAATTAAGTTAATGACTTAATGCGTTCACTAATTTTGCATTTTTGTATTTACTGAGACTCCAATTTCTTGTTTCCTAAAATACTGGCTGGACTCTTCTTGGCTGAGATCAACCAAGACAGCAGTCTGTTTTGGTGTTGGCCATCCACTGAGATGGCTGAGTGTTTCAGTTTTAGAAACCTTGACTACGATCTTTAAAATCCTACCAAAATAGTAATTTCTTTTTGTATTCTAAGAGAACTTGCTAAAATTAAAGCACCATTTGCTTATTATCAAACATAAAGTTTAAAAAAGACCCGTTACCTTCACAATACTGATTACTTTGTTGACATCAGCTGTGTTCATCTTGTTTAGAAGCACATTATTGGTTTGGGTAAATTGAATACTGGTGTTTGGACTCCAAGTTGACAAAAGTAGAATAAAGTGTATATGATTGTATTAATAAGAACTTTTCTTGTTATTTCCTGTTTGCTCTCATATATAGATTGAAGATGGGCAAGTGTTACACATCTTTGGTAGTGACTGAAGTACTCATTTGGTTTTTCCTTCACATGCTATAAAAAACCAAAAGGCTTTGGTCATTTTGTCATTTGCATTATATATTGTCATTTTGCTTGATTCATGGACAATTTATTGCATGTGGTTGGATACTAAATCATTCTTTAAATCCTTAGGTAAGTCACCAGGTTCAAGCATGCATTATAATCTTTTATTATTGGAAATAATTATAATAATTCAAGTATTAAATAGCTGTATTAATATGATTTTATGGTGTCTTGATGTGACAGACTTCTGAAAGTATTAGATAAACCAAGGAGTCCATTTAGACTGAGTAATTATGCCTGAAAGTTCTGTTGTGGATTCAGTCTTTTCAATATTAGTTTCTTTTCTAGAAAGATATGTAATTTATAGCCTTAGCAGAAAGTGTCATTGATAAATGCTGGTTAAAATCACGGTTATTTTCATTCAACTAAAAGATTATGATCTTGGTTCCTTCCTAGTTCAATCATTGTGCTTATTACATACAGGATATGGGAGGGCATGCATTGGAGACATCCCTGCAATTTGATACCTTTGGATTTACTGCTGCAGAATTTGCCCGTAAAAAGGTGGATAAGGAACAACAGAAGAGGTCATTTCAACCTTTTTGCATGGTTTACGTGTCAAAATATAACAAATTTCAAACTTGATGTAATGTTGTTGTAGCTTAGTGTTCATAGACTTTAGATCAAACAAATCCTTTCCAAACAATGAAAAACTTTATCCTGTCAGTTTGGGGTAAGCTACATTGAAATCAACCTTCGAAATTTCTTCCAAACTTCTTTTGCTACAAGCAGTTTCCTTCTCCTTCTCACTGCCACTCTCTTTTCTTCTCTCTCCTCTCTTCTTTCCGTTCTCTTCTCTCCTCTATGTTCTGGTATTCTCTTCCCTCTCCTATCCTTTTATGTCTTTCTTATCACCTCTTAAGAGGTATCGCTTGGTCTTGTCTAACCTCCTTTCTAATTTTATTGTATCGGTATGGACCAGTGAGAATGGGTTGGGTTTTGGTTGTGTTCAGGTCATTTCAAAAACCCTTCATACAAAGTTGGCCTGTTCGTTTTTCTGGGTTTAAAAAAAAAAAAAATTACCGGACCTATTTATTTTGTATGGGCTGATGCCCATTTGGAAACATAGTTAGAGCTATGCTGATCAATCGTTCTCCTTAAAAAATGAAAACAGAATGGAGTAAGGGAGGAGCTAGAGTTGGAGATCCCAAAAAACCAAGAGAGAGGAGAGATGGAAATGAAAGTGTTCCAAAAAAAAAAAGATGTATCATGTCCATGGTGCCTGATTCAATTTTCGTTTCATTGCTTATTTATAGTTTCCTCATAGGTTGTTTGCAATCCAGTGCTATTGTCTCTTTTTTTTGCATCTTTATTGAACTTTGTTGACTTTTCTGTCCAAATGCCTCATTTTTTTCCTTTTAACAATTTTCCATCTGCATATTGTCATTCCATACCTCCTTTGGTCTTGGGGTTGGCGGTTATATTGTTCTCAATTAGTTAAACAACTTTCAAAATTAAATTAGAACTAAATGGCCTATCCCGTTATACAGTGCAGATGGAAATCTTTTACCTAAGTTGGAAATGGAATTGATAATGTGCTTTCAGCATAATTTGGGCCCTATTTAGCATCGCTTGTAGTTGGTTTTTTTTTTAAAGAAGAAACATGAAAGCTAAATCAGAATGATGTTTTGGTAACTTCATTTTCTTTTTTAGTTTTCTTTTTTTTTTTTTTTAAAGTTGATATCTTTTACCTAAGTTGGAAATGGAATTTATAATGTGCTTTCAGCATAATTTACGTCCTGTTTAGCATCGCTTGTAGTTGTTTTTTTTTTTTTTAAGAAGAAAACATGAAAGCTAAATCAGAATGACGTTTGGTAACTTCATTTCTTTTTTTTTTTTTTTTGCTTTTTTTTTTTAAAGTTGATATCCTGTTTTTAAGAAAATGTGAACCTGAAAAATCTGGTTTCTATGTTCTTTTTTTTCTTTTCTTTTTTTCTTTTAAATTAAAGCCAAAACTGCCATAATTCTCGTTGCCACCTCTGTTGCCACCTTGCTGGCACCAGCCTTACCAGCCACCACTCCCATGCTTGATGGCCCAATAGCACTGCAATGGGCACCCAGGCTGGCTTAGTAGCTGCTGCCATTGCTGTTATCACCACCGCCACCACCACCACCACCACCACCACCATTACCACTTCTACTACCACTGCTGCCACCAGCATCTTCGCCACCATTGGCACTGCCAAATGCAGTCCATGTGATTATCAAATAGTTTCAAGTTTCAATTGCGAGAAATAAAAAAATAGAAAACAGGATTTCAATTTTAGAAGACTGAAAATTGGAAATGATGCCAAAGGATACCTTAACTTAGGGGTGCAAACCGAAAGTGATGCCAAAGGTTCAATTTCAGCTGCTTGAGCTTGGCTTGCTGAGAGCTCGTTTGAGCTCGACTCAGCTAGGAACGCTAACACTTCTTAGAGGTTGGTTCATAAATGAGCCGCGCCAGAATGCTGGTGTTGTTCTGATATAATGGAAAAGCTCGACTGGGCTCAAGGTTTAGCCAAGCCAAGCGTGAACAGGTTATGTTGAACCCGCCCCCCCTCCTCTCTCTCTCTCTCTCTCTCTCTCTCTCTCTCTCGCTCTCGCTCTCTTTTGTTCTTCCTCTCCCCTCCTCACCAGCCCTCCTCTGGCCCTCTAGGGGGTGCAATAGCCCGCTGACTCTCTCTCCTCTCAGTCTCCTTCCCTTTCCACCTCTCTCTTTTCCTCTCTTTCCTTCTTCCTCCCCTCTTCTTTGATGGTGTCTCATTTCGAATGCCAGAACTGTCTTAGTTGGCTGCCGGTATGGTTCAGCATGCTCAGAACTGGGCAGTTTGGAATGGTTCCACCTTCCTTGATAAGTGGTATTACTGTTTTTTAATAACATTGGAGAAAATTCATTAATTTTAATTGGAAGATATTAATTCAGTCGAATTGATTCATAATGGGAAGTGTGATCAACCTATTTGTGATATGAAACATTACTGGATATTGCATTATCTGGCCTCCTTACAAATATACTCCTGCATCTTTTCATTGCAGACCATCAGCTATTCCTGGACCTGTTCCTGATGAAATAGTTCTTCCTGCAGCAAATTCTATTGGTTTGTTTTTTTTTTTTTTTAATTGTAAATTTGATTCAGTAACCACATTTTCTTGGCCCAGAATTTTTCTACTTTGGTACGATTACGTTTCAATCTTAAATTTCTATAGGTATAAAGCTATTGCAGAAAATGGGATGGCGTCGTGGTCATTCTATCAAGGACGCACATACTGATTCTTTATATGGTAAGCTTTTTTGGTGCCTTGCGTTATTAGCAACTTTTGTGGCCTCCATGTCTCTAAACATACTTAGCCATGCTGCCTTTGTATGTGTTCGATATTAAATTATTCTTCAAATATTTTTGTACTGGGATACTGTGAGATTTATGGTGCTCAAAACACTTAGGTTTATTGCAGGTGCCCAGATATCAGATTGACTTGACTATGTAGTGGTAGTTGATAGCGGTCGCTTCACCTTATTTGGTCAAAATTTTGATAATTAGCAAAAACTGTTTGTACCCAAAAAAATCTTGCACTTTTTTAAAAACAATTTTATTACTTCTATTATTTGTGGTTCAATCGTACATCTTATCCAATCCACATTTCATTTTTCTGGTCAGTTTTTGGTTGCTATTTCAATTATCTTACAACTTGTGACCTCATCCTATCAGACAAATTTAATCAAATACTATTAAATATTTGTTAAAAAAAATGTCTACTAGAGATCCAATCTATTAAAATTTGATAATGTTCAATTGAAAGATATCATCAGACGTGTATGGAGTGATAGTTACATGTGGTCTTGATAATCGCAATAATATGATGGAGATCTTTTTTCCCCTATGAAATCCCTAGGACAGTTACTTTCAACTTGTAAGGTACTTCTTTTTGGCATATCTTTGGAGCAAATTAAACAGCATTTTATGGATTTATCTTATGGAATATACACAGACGTATACCTGTGCATATATTGGGTGCAAAATCCAGGTTATATAGAAGTTCATACCTTTTTTTTGTTTTTGAAAATTATGGTTTTCTTTTTGTTCTTGGAATTTAAGATATGGAATATCTATCTCTAGAACTTCATACTTTCTGTTCTTGCTTTCTATGATCTTATGATTATTTTTTATCGGAGGGTTTGGGGGAGAGGGAGGGGTTCTGGGATTTCACTGATGCCTTCTTTTAACGGTCCCGAGGCTTGTATGAAAAATTGAAGGTTCACTCTCAAAGCAGGCATTCATTTCTGAAGGGGTGCATAGCTTTGAAATATATTGCAGTAATGTTCTAATAGGCTATGCATCTTGGTGCCTGTATAAATTCATATATTTAATTGTAGTAATGTTCTAATCAGCTATGCATCTTGGTGTCTGTATAAATTCATATATTCAATTTGTAAAAAATTAATATGTTAAAACAGATTCTTCAATTAGGGCATCATCATGCTATCAGCTTTTTTAATTAAAATTTTATTGTCGATTGCTTGCAATATTTTAGTAAGTGTTGGGATTTAACCATGCATCTGATCTAAACTTTTGTTTCTTTTAGAAGCACGCAGAGAAGCTAGAAAAGCATTTCTAGCCTTTTCTGGTAATGAGGGAGGAGCAGAACTTGCTCAAAATGAATCAAGTAGGTCTGACTCTGAAGAATGGACTGAAAAATTCAGGGATGGCATCTATGCTTCTCAAAATACTCCTGTGAGTAATTTGACACAATGACCTTTGTTAATCAGTTATTTGTTTCTCTATATTTGGAAAATGTTAGTTTTCCTTATATTTCCAACAACTTTAGTTATCTTTCATATAACCAGTTAGAAAACAATATCTTCTCTTATCTTTATTTTAGAAGTATGTACTACATCCGAAGCTGGATTTACATGGATTGGGCTATGATCCGTTCAGGCATGCTCCTGAATTTAGAGGTAATGGAATCTAGTAAGTTGATTATTGCGGTCCATTGCCATAGTTGATTGAAATTTCTCACATTTGCTTCATCCTTTCAGATAGGAAAACATTCCATGAATTTAAAAACAAGGATCGCCATTATAAAAGTGATGTTTCAATGAAGGGGAATCTTTTAGCTTCTAACTGTAAGATATCTTTATCTGCCTGCAATACATTTTTCAGATTTGCCTGCTTTTGTAGAATTCAAATGCGTCCCTTTGAGTGTTGTTGCCTATTCATTTATCATCAAAATACTTTAGCCTATTGTTACTTGGATTTTACAACTTAATCATGGACACAATCATCAGCAGGAATTATGCCCCAGGCTTCGGAATTGGAGCACTTGAGGAACTTGATATTGAAGATGAGGATATTTATGCATCAGGTAATTATTGGCATGGTTAACATTCTGTCACGATCACATTATAAGTCAGTCAATCTTCCAACTACTGGAAGCTAATAGTTTTTGTTTGAGAACTGTCAGTTTGTTGACCAATGTTTTCATGCTATTTTCTTTGGACGCAAAGATTTGTCACATTTCAATAAATTATTGAAGAAGTTTAAGAACAGAAAAGTACTTCATTTAGAAACAAATAATTGAGAAATACACATGTTCCATTTCCCGATGAGGGTAGTGGAATGCCACTTATTCACATTTGAAGTTTGAGCACAAGTCTTTTAATGCATTATGAGTATGGTGCTTGAATAATTACAAAGGGATGATAACTCTTTTAGTCCTCCATCAATCTCATTGTGGATAGGTCATGCTTTGTTGTCTAGCCAACCAACTAATGGACACAAAAAAAGACTTGTATTACCTCTTAACCGATTCATTTTTTTTCTTGGGATTGTCTTAATAAAAGAGGATAATTCTTAATACCCTTGGAAGATGTTTTTGGTATGAAACACTTCTCTGAAATTATTGCCAGCAGAACTTGAATTTAAACTAGTATTGTCCTTTTACAGGTTACACTCTGTGATCATACTCACATGAAAACATCTCTTTCAGGCAATGCAAAACTGCAGGATTTTACATGCTGTGATATGACAATGAACCCATCAGAATGAAGTTTAACTAGTTTTTATTTTATCATCATATTTCTAGGCATTGCACTTAATAATGGTTAAAAATCTTTTCCTTCCACTCTCTTGCTCCCCTTTTTTCTTAATAATTATCTTCTCTTGAAAACTCAAGTTTTATTTTTTTAATTTTTTTGGGTACTTCCAATTAATTGCTTCCATTTCCAATAATTAAACCAATTTTAAAGAAAGCTATTAGCTAATTAATTGGAAACCAACCATGAGGTCTGGGGAAGTCATTTTATGTTTCTACTTTTAAAAAAAAAAAAAAAACTAAGAGGTGCAGTCAAAAATAACAATTTATGGGTTTAATGCAACGTTTACCTGAAAATATATCTTTTGAGTTTTGAGAGTAATATTTGGAAAATATACCTCTTGTTTGAACTTTGAATCACCTCAACGCTTCTATGCTTCTAGCTTAAAGGTGTCAACTAGATTTCCAATGAATCCATTATGATCCTACACTATTTATAGATACAATAGTCATATTCGTATAGAATTAGTCGCCTGCTGACTATTACTCACTTGAATTCTTTGTCAATTTTGGATTCAATATCTTGCATGTTCCTTTGATTGATTCCGTTCTGCTATTATATCAAAGAACTGTGTTTTGTTCAAAGAAACTATAATGCTTCAGGCCTTTCCATCCAAAATGTTTTGCCAGACCATACCTTTATGCTTCATATGTATTGGTATAGCCTGCATTTTATATTGTCTGTCTAGTCTGTGTCTCTCGGAGACACGGATCATGCATGAATGATACCGATGAGGCCATGTTGTAAGGTAACATAAGAACCTTCAATCCACAGGATGAAGTTTCTGCTTCTATCGTGATTGTATATGATGCATCTAGGCTCAATAAATATCATTTAACTCAATAAAATGTCTTAGATTGTAGAGTTGTTTTAGTGGTATTTCTTATTCTTTAAAATATTGTTTATAGGTTTTGACTTTGAACAAACTGAAGTTGAAGAAGTCGAGCCTTCAAGAATTATCAGACACAATAAGTATAAACTGGAAGATAAAAAGCAGGGGGTTCTGCCTGGTTTAAAGTTGCATCGATATCTGACTACAATGTTGAAAGGTAGCTTTAACATTGCACAAGATTCCCTGATTCATAATTTTGTAATGCCTTAATTTTTTTTTTTTCCAATTTTTGTTTTCACCTTCATGAATTGCATGCTTTTACTAAGTACCTGAGTGGAGCTTATTAGTGGATAATGGATGCTATTTATCTATGGTTGGCCCTGTGTTTATTTTGGAGATGCACCTTGACTTATATTGACTTGCTACTCAAATTTACTTTCAGATTTCACCCTCCTGTTATTCCAGCTGATTTTGAGCCATATCACAAATTTCCTATCCCTCTTGAGATGGAAGATAAGTTAGCTGAGTTACCTCCACCTGAGGTACCTCCTCCAGAAGACAATAATTTGAGACTGTCGATTGAAGGGCTTGCAACTTTGGTTGCACGTTATGGAAAACATTTGAGGATCTCTCCAAGGAGAAGCATAAATTCAATCCATTATTCTTATTTCTTAATGGAGGAAATGGCCACAGTTATTATGCGAGAAAGTTGTGGGAGGAGAAGCAAAAAAAAGTTGATCAGCGAAGGATGGAAGATGTAAAATCCAAGTCATCTGTCCAAACAATGACTGCAGACAGTCGTGGAAGAATTCTTGGTGAAAAGCCCTTGGAGAGCAGCTCCAGTGGATCTAGCTCATCTACTGCCTTCAAAGAAGTCATCCATTTCCAGTCCAATCTTTCAGATACATTTACCAAACCAATCTCTGCTGTAACTTTCTATTCGTCGCTTCTCTCCCCATCTTATTCAGTAGCAATTTTCTGTTTAATATCATCATTTAGCTGGATCCCATGAAGTTAGTTTCTTGAGAAGGATAATTCTTACTCCAGCACTTATCTGTGCTGTAGGTTGAGTTATCAGAATCTGCAAAACCTTTCAAAAATGATCCTGCAAAGCAAGAAAGATTTGACCCAATTTCTTAAGGATAAGTACGAAGGTGGCCTTCGTTTCTACACAATCTTGGCTAGTAGTATCATGTCAGAGGTTGATCGTGCCCGTGAGAGACTGGACTTTGAGGCTGCAGCAGAGGCAATTGAGAAGGGCAAAGGGAACACAAAAATTGGTGTTCCATCAACCCACAGAGATTTGCTAGGACTCGGGGAGCCATTCTTTATACCATCAAACCGGAATAGAGGTATATTTTGCCGGTATTTGCAGGTTTGTTGTTAGCACTTATCCCTTTTGAGAACTGCTTTGTGATGCATGTTGAACATATTCAAGCAGAAACATGAAATTTCTCAAGATGAAGAAAAGATAATGAATAGGTTTTCCCCAAAGAGAGAGGAGTTTCAGTGGCGCCCTACACCCATTCTATGCAAGCGATTTGATATCATTGACCCTTTCATGGGGAAGGTAAATCTCTCCATATTTAGCATTGAACTGGGAAAGGTTTTTTTTATTCACACGATTAGCAAGACTCTTTTCAAGGTTTTCTATGTGCAGATTGAGGAATATTGTCTTTTTCTTCTAGTAATTTAGCTAAATATTGCTTGTCTGGGTTCTGGACTTTATTTTCATGAAGTGACAAGCAGCATGGATTAAATGAAATATTCATTGTGCATCTATTTATTCCTGTCATATCTTACCTTTTAATCAATATATGTGTGCATACTTGTCTATGCATGGACAAACATAGACATCATTGTAATTGTTCTGATGGCTGTTTATTCACATGTATGTTGATATCCTATTTTGTTTCATGTCGCATCCATCTGTTAGTTGCTATATCTTTTGCTGTCACAGAATGTAATTATCTTCTTAGCAGATTTATGTAGAGTCCAGATCTGCTTCATTGTTGGTTGCTTCCATCTTTGAAACTGTTAAACAATTTGGTTTTTGTAGTTGAATGACAGCCCTTCCACTTGGTGGTATCCAACATTTGCTTTCCAGATAACCCCTTACTAATGGTAGAGTTGAACTTAATTTCAGTTGTGCATGTGATAGTTTCGGAAGAATCAATCTGGAAATTGATCTTCTTGAACAAAATGCACAGGTTCAGGTGGTTTGCCTGCTTAGATATGCTGTAGTCACACATGCCAACATTTATCACCCTATTTTGTGGTGCTCATGGTATAACACATACAATACAAACTCATACACAGAACACCCCCTGTATAGTATGTGATGTATCATAGTGGGGTATCATATGACGTATTAAGTTATGTCGAATAGACTGAACAGAAAATAGTCTTGGATCAAGGTTGCAGGGTCCCAGGAATATACGAAGTGCCAGAAAAACCGCTCAATGTGAAGATGTTATGAACTAAGACTTGACAGCTATCGTTTAGAATATGGATGACATGAGTTGTATAAGTGACAAAGGTATGGATGGTGCCGCTCTATGGTTAGTTTCCTTTATACATGGAAGCTAAAAGAAAGATTTCTACTGAAAACTTGGTTGATAGGTGCAATGCACGACAAAGACCTGCTTGGATCATGTTCTTCCCAACCTTCTTGCAGCCATTTCCACAAGATAGCTGAAATCTAATTTGGTTTGTCAAATCTCCAAGAACATGTGTATGAACCATTGCCATGACCATTGCACTGATCTCCTCAAGCCTAGTGGGTGATAATTGAACATATCCCTGTTTGACAATGAAAAAGTACCCTTACCTAGTTTTATCTAATGCTCTTTAATGTGACAACTTGGCTTTATCAGAATTTAGGGGACTCGAGTATGTTTTGCCAGTATGATTATAAAAGGGAGTGCACTACTATGCAGTCCATCAGTACACACCTTTGTTATAGCTGATCAAATTGAAAGAAACTGTCAGGTGCTTTGTAATTTGTAATTTGTATGTCTCTGTGGTAACTGGTAAACCATACGGCTTGATTTAAATTTAAAGAGCCAGAGAGTGATTTTTCCTTTTGAACTACCCAAAGAGTTATTGTCAATTCCTTCTTTTTTTAAGTTGTTGGTGAAGATCTATTGCTAATCCTTTAAAGGCATGTCATTATGTTTGATATTTTCCTTCCACAAACACAAGGAAAAAGAGGTATTGTTCTGAACCATTTCACCAATAAAATTTGGTCTTGAAATTGCTTATGACCTTCAATCAGCTTCCGTTTGAGATATTGCTTATAAATCTAGTTTTATTGTTCAACATTTGGTGTCAAGTCCTATACAAAAGTCGACATGCCAAATTTTCTGTACTACAATTGCTGTTACAAATAGATTTGGTATATTTTATGTTTCTTAAATGGGTTGTTCATATATATATCTTTGTCCATCTGGTGCAGACATTAAACATAAGGTCTCTATTTTTTTTTTGTTTTTGGCTTTGGCTAAATCTAAGCCTTAATTGGTGGATCTAGCTTTCTGTGTTGACTGCAACATCTCATTCTCATGGCTTTTAGATGTGAATACCTTGTGCAAATATCTCATAGTTTCGTTTCCTGCAAGCAGATCTAACTAGATAACTTCTTTCCATTTGCAGCCACCACCCTTGCCAAGACCCAGAAGCAAGATGGAGACACTTATCTTTATGACAGAATCTCTCAAGTCTTCAAAGACTGAAGAGACACGTTCTGCTACCAGAGACTCAAAACACATATCTCCATCCGAAGTACAAGAGGTTCAGAAACAACCAACTGCTAACGAGCCTGACATGGAGCCAAGCACTACAAGTGTGCAGAGGCCAGTTGATCTATACAAGGTACTTATTTATAATCTAGCAAGAGAAAATACACATGCTTATGCTTATTTTTGTTTATTTGTTGTCATTTTTTTTTCATCTGGTATGTTCAAGCTTCTAAGATGCATGTTTGTCATCATGAGTTGCTGTAAAATGATGCATATGTTTACATTGCTTCCCTTTTGATGGAGTTGATCTTTATTGGTTGCAGGCAATTTTCTCTGATGAATCTGATGATGATGAGGATGATGCTAGTCCCAGCCAAGTGGTTGATCTTGAAAGGAAGAATGAAGGTGCTAACACGACTCTAAACCGTTTGATAGCTGGGGATTTTCTAGAATCTTTGGGCAAAGAGCTAGGGCTAGAGGTTCCTCCTGATAGCCAACCGTGTAAAGCCAACAATTTGACCTTAACAGAAAATGCTTCCATCGAAGATCTCAAAATCCCATCAACTAATGAAAAATCTACCTCTAAATTTGAAATGCCCAAAGTGCTCTTGGAAAACAAGGATGAAGCTTGCAAACCATGCCCTCCAGAAAATGGCAAAAACAGTGCTTCTGCTTTTAAACCATGTGAGATTGAAGTTCCTCCTTTTAATGGAGATGGGCATGGTCATTGTTCCTCTTTGAAAGACAGTTTTAACATCAGTTCAAGCAGTGGAGTGGCTAGTGGCAGTCCTGATGTTAAAGATGGTAAAGTTCAAGCAAAAGTTGAACATGATGCTAAAATAAGCAGATCGCACTCAAAGTATCAAAGAAGCAGGGGTAGTTCTCCAGATACTGATTCTGGTGATCAGCGTCGGGTTAAAATAAGCAGAACTGACTCAAGACATCGAGGCAGGAGCAAAACCCCAGATACAGATTCTTCTAGTGATCAACATCATTCCAGAAAACATAGAACTCACCCAAGGCATCATCAAAGCAGGAGCAGAACTCCAGATACTGATTATTCTAGTGATCAACATAGGGCTAAAAGAAGTAGAACTCACTCAAGGCATCACCATGGGAGCACTGTACCAGATATTGATACTTCTAGTGGTTTCCAGTATCGTGATCACTCAAGGTCTGGAGTAGAAAAATGTTCACCTCAAGGAAAAAGGAAAAAGCACTCAAGACGCCACAAGCAAAAAGGGAGATCTCCTGATAGATATGCTATCCATGAGAATGACAGGGATCTCACAGATGATAGCAGAAAGGATAGGAATTCAGGGGACAGGGGAAGGCATTCTGCAAAATCAAAATCAGATGGTCACAGAAAGTACCGTTGAACATACTTTAGATGAAAGAGATGCAATGATTCTAGAGTTGTAAGTGCTTTGTTTGCTTATTGCTCATTGTGCATGCCTGCATGGTCAAAACAATGTCGTGCTTTCTATTTAATTCTATCAGGCATTAAATAGTTGTTGGGGATGGGTATCTTTTCTATTTTTCATTTGTATCATGGTTTATTTTATATTCTTGTATATTCCAGTCTATCACTTAAGTGATATTTCCCACTAAGCGAAATGGCACATTATATGTCTGCCTCTTCCCGTTTAAGTTTTTGTTGCATTGTAGCAGATGTTTTGCTCCTGCACTTAAAGATCTTCCAAGGACTTATGTAGCAGCTTATTTGGTTATAAACTTGAATCATCATATGTCATGTTATGCATAATCATCAGGTTGTGCACTTGCACTAAATCTTGGCAGCAATCTGGCATTTGATATATAAACAAAAGATTGTTGTTCCAGAATTATGTGCATCGCTGTAGCTATATAACCAGAATAACTGGATCCTGTAGAAATCCTCTTGTCAAGAGTATTAAGATTATTCAAGTTCATAGTTTCTAAAGAAACAATTACGTACTTGTCGTATTATCTGTATTCTGTTATCTAGTCATTTTTAAGCTGATTTTGAACCTTTTCTTTTATCATACAATGGACAGGTAGCATGATTTGGACATGAGGCATTAAGTTCCTTTTAGCTTTACACTTGTGTCACATTGTCATGTATGATGCAAGTGGGAAGAGGAAATATGGATGCTTGTAATAAGAAAGACGTGGAAGGGAAAGAATTTCATCTGGTTAAATGGTTGAATCTCTTTTAGACCGAGCTTTTTTTTTTTTTTTTTTTTTTGTTTATAATTTTCCCCTCCTAGTCTCTTATTTGGGCCTTAGACTCTTCCTTAGGTGTTTCAGTTTCCTTTCTTGATTTCTCATCTCGTGTGGGACTGTGGTTTTTAAAAACGAAAGAATCTCTGGCCTTCCCATGAATTTTAGTCCCCTCCTATTCCCTCTCTCTGTTCCTTTTTTTATTCCCTTAAGGTTTCTGTCTTATGGATAATTATTGAGTGGAAGTAAGGTTGAACTTTAAAATTTAGATGGAAAGCACTCACCAGGAGTTTGCTTTACATCATCGTAAGATAGCTATTGGGGCCTTAATTTGTCACAGAGGGACCTTTTTCAGGTTTTCTCAAACTGATAGAAGAGAATTTTAACAGAATTAGGACCTTATCTGAAAATATTGTTGCTCTGCTGGCTGAGCTAATGAGTTTAGCTTCTGAAGGGATGGTTTTGCCTTTAACATGACCTTTTTGGGTTCTTCTGGCTGCTGTTGCTGTAGCTCAATTGCTCTCTTTTTCCTTGCATAGATGTTTCATAATATTGAAATATCATATAAAATATTTAATTTTAATCAACTTTTCTTGTCATTAGTTTTGTAAAAAATGATTTTGTTCAGATACTTAATAGGTGCTTCCACTTCCTAATCATTTTGAAACTTCCATGAGGCTTCCTTCTTAAACTCCTAGTACTTCTTCATGGTGGCTCCGTTTCATGCCCCATTTCATAGGAAACGTCAAAGTGGTTCCAGTATGTTATATTCCATCTGAATTCATCATCCACTTAGAGCAAGTCAGAGTCTGAGATCTGGCTGATAGGTGTAGTGAATATTCCTTTACCCACAAGGGAACAGCCAATTCCACTTTCACACCCACCCTTAGTTTAGATATCTGAGAGATAAAATCTATTTGCAAATTGTTTTCAAAAATTTCTTTATGGAGTTACCAGTGATGGAAGTATATGTTATTGACCTCGTGTTCTGGTAAAAAGATTACATCCCTACTACCACCCGCCCCACAAAAAAAAAAAAAAACCTACATCTTTTGTTTGATGGAAATGAGAATGAAGATTAGAACATGTGATGCTTTCCTATAATTTGTCTTAAGAAGTTGTTATTGAGACAGATCATTTGAATTAAATAAGTGATATCTAATTATTGATTGACATCTTATTCAATTTAAATACTTCAGAAGTTTGAATTTTAATCTTTTCACTAAATTCTTATACAATAGTTCAAAGGGGTCCAAATGTTTCTGTTGGGTATAAAATACCCCCCAGCCGAAGTTCGTGATGGGAGTGACCCTCCGGGGATCCAACTGACTTTCGACCTCCGGCAACATCTCTTCAAACCTCCCGGGCGGTCGAGCCTCCGCCACACTCCCAAGTTTTGCCGACGGACAGGACCCCGCCAGCGTCGACCGGATTCTTCGCGACGTCCAAACTCCTACGGGAGCCGGGCCTCGCCCACGACTTCACCTGCAGGCTCCGTCCGGACTCCTACGGGAGCCGGACTCCGTCGACGACTCCTGCTGCAGGTAAACTTCGTTCGGATTCCTACGGGAGCCGGGCTTCGTTCCTGATTCTAATTGCAGGTAAACTTCGTCCGAACTCCTACGGGAGCCGGACCTCGCCCACGACTTCACCTGCAGACTCCGTCCGGACTCCTACGGGAGCTGGACCTCGCCCACGACTTCATCTGCAGGCTCCGCCCGGGCTCCTACAGGAGTCGGACTCCGCCGACGACTCCTGCTGCAGGTAAACTTCGTCCGGACTCCTACGGGAGTCGGACTTCGTCCCTGATTCTAATTGCAGGTAAACTTTGTCCGGACTCCTACGGGAGCCGGACCTCGCCCACGACTTCATCTGCAGGCTCCGCCCGGGCTCCTACGGGAGCCGGGCCTCGCCCACGACTTCACCTGCAGGCTCCGTCCGGACTCCTACGGGAGCCGGACTCCGCCGACGACTCCTGCTGCAGGTAAACTTCGTCCGGACTCCGGGAGCCGGGCTTCGTCCCTGATTCTAATTGCAGGTAAACTTCGTCCGGACTCCTACGGGAGCCGGACCTCGCCCACGACTTCACCTGCAGACTCCGTCCGGACTCCTACGGGAGCCGGACCTCGCCCACGACTTCATCTGCAGGCTCCGCCCGGGCTCCTACAGGAGCCGGACTCCGCCGACGACTCCTGCTGCAGGTAAACTTCATCCGGACTCCTACGGGAGCCGGACTTCGTCTCTGATTCTAATCGCAGGTAAACTTCGTCCAGACTCCTACGGGAGCCGGACCTCGCCCACGACTTCACCTGCAGACTCCGTCCGGACTCCTACGGGAGTCGGACCTCGCCCACGACTTCATCTGCAGGCTCCATCCGGGCTCCTACGGGAGCCGGGCCCCGCCCACGACTTCACCTGCAGGCTCCGCCCGGACTCCTACGTGAGCCGGACTCCGCCGACGACTCCTGCTGCAGGTAAATTTTGTCCGGACTCCTGCGAGAGCCGGACTTCGTCCCTGATTCTAATTGCAAGTAAACTTCGTTCGGACTCCTACGGGAGTCGGACCTCGCCCACGACTTCACCTGCAGATTCCGTCCGGACTCCTACGGGAGCTGGACCTCGCCCACGACTTCATCTGTAGGCTCCGCCCGGGCTCCTACGGGAGCCGGACTCCGCCGACGACTCCTGCTGCAGGTAAACTTCGTCCGGACTCCTACGGGAGCCGGACTTCATCCCTGATTCTAATTGCAGGTAAACTTCGTCCGGACTCCTACGGGAGCCGGATCTCGTCCCCAACTCCAATTGCAGGTAGACTTCGCCCGAACTCCTGTGGGAGTCGGACTTCGTCTCCGACTTCAACTGAAAGAAGACTCCGTCCGGGCTCCTGCGAGAGCCGGACTCCAAGCTCCTCTCAGACGGGTAGCTAGCCACCTCTCTCCGTCAAACACCCCAGTCGAACTCCGGCCGATAGGCCTGGACCCCCTGGCAAGCCACAGCAACAACCACGACTCTGCTCCACCTCCTGCGACGGATTCCGCGCGGCTCCATCACCCCCTGGCAGGCCGCAGCAACAGCCACGACTCTGTTCCACCTCCTGCGACGAATTCCACACGGCCCCATCACTCCCTGGCAGGCCGTAATAATGGCCACGATCCTGCTCCACTTCCTGCGACGGATACCGCGCGATTCTTCCATTCTCTGGCAAGTCGCGACAACGGACGCCGCTCCGCTCCTCGTGGCAGACTCCATGTGGCACGCCCCGGTGATAGCCACGGGTCCACTCCACTACTCTCCGCAACAAACTTCCCCTGACTCTGGGCGGCCCACTGCCAGACGGTTACAGGCATCGCTATCAGTTTGTTGCCCCCTCCGCCTATAAAAGGGGGACTCCAGATACGTTATTCTTTAAGCTCTATTTTCTATCCCGAAATTTTGCTAAAATTTTCGTTCGAGCACTCCATTCTTGTTGAGGCAGAGAGCTGACTTGAGCGTCGGAGGGTCTTGCCGGAGCAACCCCACCTCCGGTTTAGACTTCTTTTGCAGGTCCCGGCGGCGACCGCAACCCCCTCACCTCCAGCTTCTCCGGCGCAGGCGGATTTTTGCACCAACAGTTTCAAAAAATTGTGTTAATTATAGCTATCATAATCTATAAACGGCACACTTAAGATTATAATTATGTCAAATTGCTAACTAGATAACTAAATAATCTGCATAACTGTTAAGCTTATGTAACCTATTGCTTCTAATTCTTAAATTAGTCGCAATATTATGAACCATATAAGTAGATTGGCATAGACAGTCAGCTTAAAGTTGAGGAAGCCACTTAGAAAGCCAAGCATATGCCTTAAGTTGTCCTATGCAGGTTAAGTCTAGACCCTTTTGGAGTATAATGTTTGGCTTCAGTTGAATTAACAGATTGTTTAGTTGCTTCTGTCATCATGATGCAAAGTCCTATCTCACCCCTGGTCGTGGCAGATTTTAGTGAAAACAAATCATTGCCTCCCATCAACAGAAACTGCAATTCATGAATTACCGTATGTCAATGTTTCAAGTTATTTGACACAGCACATCTATTTTTATATCTGATTATGTCTTTGCTATTCCAGTTTCCTTGTCTTATTCTGATCTTGCTTGCTCATCTACAAGCACTTAGCAGATAAGTGCTGTTTTTCTTTTAATTATCTGTGCTAGGCATCCGATTCCTTGTGTGTGAAATCATGTTTTGTTTTTGACAGTTGAGTCTATCTATGATCTTGGCATTAGATGTCTTCTGACAGAGGCATGCACTACAAGCTAAGATGGATCACTGCTCTGTGATTTGTGCTGGAAAGGCAAGAATGCATAGAGCCTGTTGCATGTTTTGTTTTGATGGTATGCTTGTTTTTTAAGCCTTATTGATACTTCTTTTGAATCTTGTTATCTTAACATGATATTTGTTTTGTTACTTTACCTTCTTACATTCCATCTAAGAAGACTATAACTAATAACGGGAAAATCAATCTAAGTGGTTCTGCGTATCATAGCCTTAAATGCAGAAGGCCTGACCTTTCGAGAAAGCTAAATTCTTTAAGCAAACTTGTTCCTAAAGAGCAAGGATCACTCCAACGAGATCCTTGTTACAAGGTTCTTTAAATCACAAAACACTTTAGGAGCGAAGTTGCTTTTTATGTCTGTCTTAGGAGTGTCTTTGTCGTACAGCAATTAGTAGGTTCAAAACCATGCTTGTTTTGGTATTTGGCTCTTGGATTTTGTTTTCATATGATGATATGACAACCATCTTAATGAATAACCCTCACTGCTCTACAAATTTGAAATGAAGCACGATGTGCCTGGTCTTGCACCGGCCAGTTATATATATGACAACATGACGGCTCTTCCAATGTTGAAATAATTTACTGATAGGTAGCACACCAGTTCTCGTTGCTCTGCTATTTTTTTTGCATCGTTATATTGTTGCTGGAAGTCTAAACTTACAGGGCATATAGTATCGACAGAGAGAGAGGAGTGGCCCCTCGGGGTTCTTGTAATGCTTGAGAGAATTCTAGGGGCCTCGTCATAGCTTTGTCATGAAACCATGTCTCTTTTTGTTTCCTGTTGATGAAAATTAGGATCGCAACTAGAAGGATTTCACCCTGGCATATTTAACAGATTGCCACAATTCTTGTTGTTGTATTTAGTTTCTGGCTCTTATCAGATCCAAGTTTTTTAATCTTTCTGCATATAGGCTGGCATGCAGCTCAATGCAACAATGGCCGGGAGCTAGAAGCGATGCTTCACTTTTGCCATTGAAACTGCTTGCCGTCTTGGGTGACTTCGTATTCCTCGTCCTTGGGCCCACACTGATAATCTTTGACGAAGGATTTATGGGATTGTATAGTTTCTTTACAGTGGTAATTGATTGAGATAAGATAATTATTATGTCACCTATCTTAAATGGAAAGACCAGATTGTATGGTATCCCGTTTAAACAAATCTTTTTTTGTTTTTTTTTTTTAAGCATGCATTAGTATATAAGTATAAATTTTATTGGAGATGAACCTCAGATATGTGAATTATTCGATTTGTTCCATGTTAGAGGGTGTCCTTTTTTTTTTTTTCCTTCTAGGAGGGAGATTACTCCCAAATTTGGCCAACGGACGCCCCTCAAGAAAAACCCAGCGGTTGACACCCTGGTTTTCTCGTTCATCAGAAATGACAGGCAATGTGGTTGCACAATGTTACAATGATTCTAAAGTTGAATGGGAGCTTTTCCTCACAATATAATATCAGGTAACATTAAAATGTATCGAGGGTGCTCCTTGGATAGAAATTTATTAAGATGTCAGACTTCTTCAAAACCGTTTGTACTGGTTGGGTTGGGGTTTACTAAAACAATTAAACAATAATTTAAATCCATCATCGCTGCTCGGTATTGGTGATATGTGGATCAATAAGTCGATATTGGTCCTCTGAGACAAATTAGGCGGTCTTCATGCGCGAAAGTCTTTGAATCCATTGAGACGTCGAGGACCCCATGGTTCTGATAGTTTGAATGAGCTTAGTCATCAAAATAGTCCATCAGAAGTTATTGCTAAACAAAACAATTTTCTAGGATGCATTTTTTTAATATTTTGATTATTGGTTGGCTAAGTCTATCCAAAAATCTCTCGTGGTTCCTGTCTGAAACTTTGTTTGATGATTATGATGTGCAATTTAAAGCCGGTGAGCTGTGGCCGTCCTGTTAGATAGAGAGGTGGCCCTTGGGCAAGAATGCACCACAACCCCAAGACAAGCCTATTCTCGATATAGTTTCACCAGCTCCAAGAATTCTGATGTGCCATTTCTTGTTCCAAAGGCTAACGGAGAGTCATATCTAAGGGAACAAGTGTTAGTTGCTTGATGGGATCATTAGGTGGATAGCTTGGGATCTCACGTTTGGTAGGTGTGTCGCTTGTCCTAAATTTTGTTTGGCTTGACAAAAGGAAAGACAGGATAATTTATGTGCTAGCCAGGCATTTTCATGCATGCTGGTTGGGTTCTTAGTCTTGACGAATTTGATGGCTTGTTTTCTTTCTTTCTTCCTTTTTTTTTTTAAATGCTTCCCCACGTAAGCCGATGCCCATCAAATAAATATGGTAATCCATGATTCATTGGTAACCCATAATTTAAGTCAATGACATTGCTAAGTTCTTGATTCAAACATGGTCGATCGGCAGGTTTTTTTTTCTATGTCGATTGCTGTCACTCATTCACATACAAAACAATGATCACTAATAAATTGTGCCCACCCATCTGAAGGCCGTCCAAAAAATAGAATTTCTTCGGTGTCTCCTCTCCTAGCATGTTTTTCTGTAATTAAATGCCAATCCATAGCTAACAAATGGCTCTGACGTACTAAAAAAGAAAGAGACGATTGGCTTAAATGAATGCCATTCGGCACTAATGAGTTGTTCCTCCTCCAAACTACAATTTCTAAAAGCAACTTGGGATGTGGCTGTCTTCGTTATTGACCAACGCAACAATTGGAGTAGTTAACCATGTGGCTTGGTCAAAAGCGACAGTATTTTAACAATGACGAGTGCAATTGTCTGTATTCAAATTTCCAAAATACCTCACATTGGACCATTTTACTTGACGCAACCAAAAAGATCGATCCAAGGCACGTGGATGTGGGTATCCTGCACCGGAACACAGCATTAAATGGTGAGGCTCCAAATGGCAGTTTTCGGACCGGCAAAGCAAACATATAATTTTTAACATACTAAATCAAACCTATTGGAATTCCCAACATACCCTCGGGCGGCGCTGGGAAGGAAGTGGGGTTGGGGGGCGCGCGAATAATGATAAAAAAATATTATTTTTTTAAAAAAAATAAAATATATAAAAATAATAATATAAAATATTTTAAATATTTTTTATAATAAAATATTATAAAAAAAATATCATAATAAAATTCTTATTGATTAGAACAATTTTACTACGTATATTTTGGACCATTCAATAACAAATCGACTCATCATCTATTAATCGAAAAAATTACACTATTATCTAAGCTTGATTCAAAATTTTTAATATAAAAAAAATATATTATTAATTATGATTGATCAGCTAATAATTTTTACTATTTTGAATGAGAAAAATTTATTTTCTTAAATAATATACTGGTTTGTTATTGAATGATTCAAGATACACATAGTAGTATCATTCTAACTAATAATTTATCCATTTATAGATTTTCGAATATAAGATATGAAGATAAGGAATTGATGGAAGGGGGAAGGTTTCTAATTATCAAGTTACGAAGGCAAGGAATTGATGGAAGGGGAAAGGTTTCTAGTTATCAAGTGATCAGCTTTGCAATGTAATAAAGGGCATTTTGATGAGAATAGTTTTAGGCACGAGCCATGGACATGACTTGTGAAAGAGAAAGGAGTGCTCGAATAGATGGTTATGAGTCCATTAAACCAAAATTGTTGTAAATATATTTGATAAAATAAACACTTCTTGTGAGCAGGAAAATTTATAAGGTGCTCATGGATGATTAACCCGAGCTCATGACCTTCAGTATCGGTAGTACAAAAGAAACGCGCGAAGAGATATATATGTTGTAAGGTGGCAGGATGTATAAAAAAATAGTTACGCTAGAGCAATCTGATGTATGTACATATACACACAAATAATTATGTAGGAACTACTGTTTATTATCCACTATCTTATGTTACTAAATTAATTGGCTAATGGCATGATGTAGTATTATTTTAATCTATTTATGCGGTTACCCTCATGATAGGATTCTTCGAAGATATGCAAATTTTATTATTATTAATATAGAAGAGAAAGTCAATGTCTCGTTAGATATACCAATTAAAGCCCTCACCAAACCCCACCCAAACACAATTCAACCAAATTAAGAACTGAAAACTTTCATCTTTCTCGAATGTTTCTTTCTTGTGATGCAAGCCATTAAAGTCTCACCAAATAATCTAATATCTTGCCATTGTTTTGCTACCAATTGCTCATAGCAGAGCCCCACACAAGAGGTCCATCTTGACCACCCAATTTTCTTTCTTCAACGAGCTAAAATGAGTTAAGTTGAATGATGGCTTATAGAAGCCAGTGGTACAAGAGTATGAGAAAATATGCATATCATGTGTTGCATGTTGCAAATATATTGAATTTAGTCATGTAATCTTGACCCTTCAAAATTTCACTTTCTTCTAGAATTTTGTATCCCCGTGTGTGAATGTTGACACCTACCAAACATCTGAACAAATTTAGCAAATGAAGTCCAATAACAAGGGGACCTAATTATCTCATCCTACATCATTTTTATACTAACCTACCATTGGACCCGTCAGATGAGCCTTACTCTTCTTTTTTTTTTTTTTTTCTTGATAGAGATGAGCATTACCTTGATGTATGTTATGTGTCCCACTCATACACCAAAACTACGACCTCAATGCCCACACTTCCGAGACATCATGTATCGCATAACAATGTTGTGGACCAATGTCCATGTGACTTGTAGTTTTCCCTTTAATTTGACCATTAACACAAGGCAAGGAAAAACAAGACACACTCTAGACACTTGGTTAGGGGGGTAAGTGGAAATGGATCTAAATCCAACAACCTGTGGGGTCCCAAGTGAATCCAGATACATATATCCTTCTACTAGCATTAGGTTCGTGTCACTCTTAGAGAAATTTGGAACGGAGAATGCTTAAAGAAATTTGGATTCTCTTAGATATGCAGTATCTAAAGAGCCAAACGCAACCTACTGCCACTCTTTGAATAGAAAAGTCCCAAGGAAAGAATCCTTTTGGCCACTTGATAGCTCATCAGGACATCTCATTTTCCTTCTCTACAACCACCTCTTTTTTAATTTCCTCCATGGTGGGGTATAGATTGGTGATGGGAGGAAGGATATCCCTTTAGTGAAGTCTGGAGGGAATGGTATTCCTTACCCATTCCCTGCCCATGGAGGTTTCTCCTCCCTGTCGTTTTGGGGTTTTGTTTTGCATGGGACTGATGAGAGCATTATCTGGAAATTGAAGGGCTGGAAAGTTGAAGTTGCCTCCCATGAAAGCTAGATATGGTTCTCTCAAGAGACTTCTCACCTTACATGACCACATCAGCAGACCTTATCTACTCCAGTAATCTATTATGTGCTTTATATATGACCCAATAACATATGGATACTGACATTTTACCTCTTGACCATCAGAGGTGAACTTCCATTTTAAAAAGGAAAAAAGAATATCAGAGCAAAACAATCATTTATAAATAGACTACCACTGACCTTGTTGCATTGCTTTTGATTAATGAGGGTAGGTGCATTGAACAAATGTGTATCTAGATGAATCAGAAAGTTGGGTGCATCATAAACTTTGTACTAGATGAGTAGGAAGTATATATATGCTACTTGAGTTTCAGCTGGTAATTGACATCAGTGTTGACCAAAATATTGTAACTAACATTTTCAAAGATGACATGATGGAGATAATTAATATGCTATTTTAGCATGTAACAAGTAAAAATTGTGTGCACATAATACTTTAAGTATGTGTATGTGTGTATCCTCCGTATCAAATATATAATGAAATGATATGGCTATTATTTGCTTGAATCACTGCTTAATTGTTTTTCTATTAAATTTTAAAATTAAAATTATTACTTCATCATTCTTTTGAGAATTAGGAAGTATTACTCTACTTATCATTCAAATCTAAATTTCAAATTTTTGCTTTAACATACAAATTTCAATTTAAAGTTATTACTTTGTTTATATAAATATCGAAGATACCAAGTAATGGTTGTTATTTCGATTATATAGACTGCTGCAATATTCTTCTCTTCCTAAATTTTCCAAGTCCGATTTTTGGGATCTCAATTTGTGAACAATTTGGATGAGCTCAGGTAGGGTAAAAATAAAATAAAATAAAATAAAAAAGCATCTCTACTACTCCCAACTCCTCACAAGAAGCCGACAAAAGTTCCCACCTCATTATTCCCTTTCCGACCCTCCCCAACTACCGCAAACCCCACGGCCGTTGGCGTTCGATTGCCACGTGGTATCCCACAACCAATCCCAAGTCGTACTTCCACGAAGTCCTTTAAGTCTTTGCTTCGAGATGACCAGTGATATTCCCCATATACCCTCGTGATATTCCTGGAATAACAAGCGAAAGGTGAATAAAAGGGGCATTCTGGGAACAGCACTTGGGGTCTTTTGCCCCTAATGGATTTAGAGCCATGATATAATATCAAGTATATTTATGGTGGATAATGATTCATGGCCCACGTTAAGGGAATTCTATGCATAATTTTTTTAAAAAATTTTGATTTAGTATGTATTTTTATACTTGATGAATAAAAAATTAGGTGGACCCAATAATAAGTGTGCTCATATTTATGCCAATTGCTATATTGCTTGACCCCCAACCAACAAGCCATGCTCTTTTCCCCCTTCTTGAGGTCACCTTTTTTTTTTTTTTTCCAACTTCCATGTTCCAAATACCATTCTATAATCTGAGCATAGTTATAAGTGTCGGTATGAAAATAAAATTTATTTTAAAAATAAATTAAAATTTTAATATTTAAATAATATAATCTTCATATCACATGCATTTAATGATTTATTGATTCATCAGAATCACATCATTGACTTGACTGCTAAAATTGTTAGGCATGATCTTTCTACAAGAAAGATTAAGCTAACTTTGCAGCCACAGCGATATTTAGCGGTGAGTTAGGGCTTCAAAGTTGACGGAGAATATTGAGTTGGAAAAATTTGTTGGTGAAGTCTTTGTAGAAATGATGTATTATTTAATACAAAAAAATATAATTACAATCAAATATATTTTATTGAAATTTTTTTAACTAAATCTTTCATAAAACCAACTACGTGTCAATTTCTCTTCTTTTTATTCCCTTATATGCATGATCCTACATTTGATATGATATAAAAACCAACTTGTTTCTACATTTCTCAAGCAAAGTATGGTTGAGAATAGAAAATTTGGTACTCAGCACATACTTCATAATAAATTCAATGATTGACTTGCTACAGATTCATTACAATATGCTTGGATTTAATTTTTAATGTCATAGAAACATAAATAAATGCTACAACCAACAAAATAAGATCAGTAAATTAATTACATTAACTTACCTTTCCTAATATAAATTTATATGTGCAAGTTCTGGATAAGGCTTGGATTGCAACCAACCAATTCTGCACAATGTGGCATGTTAGTGACATAATTGTCTCTATAGATAAATAAATTGATATTTTCTTGGACAAGTGGCAGTTAAGGTATAATAAATCACAAGATATATTAAATCATCATCATTATGAAAGTAAACATAAAAAAATAAAAATAAAAAGAGTTAATCTTGATCTCCGGGTTAAAATTTTTATTCCAAACCCTGGATTCTACCGCTCTATTTAAGGTTAGGTTTTACGTTTGGAGTCGTCCTCTCCTCTCCCTGTCCGACTCCAATTCGGACGTATACCAAATATAATAGCTAACATGCTCGTGCTCCCCCTATCCCTTCCCACCGCCTGTTCTCCTGAGGAGAAGCTTCGAGGCAACGAGAGAGAAGAGAGAGAAGAGGGGCAAGGGAGAGAGAGGAAAAGGAAAAAAAAAAAGGGAAAAAAATGGGAAAAAGACCGAGCTTATGGGCACAAATGGCCATGGCGAGCCGCGGGAAGTCGTCGGATTTGTCACGTTGGTGGCATTGACCGTCTTGAACAGGGGATTCTTTTCTTCGCCCAAAGTTTCTTTCATTCATTTTCTTGGGCTCCTACATGAGATGACCGAGAGGTTCTCGAGTCTCTTCTCGCTTGGGCTCGAGTCAAGGAGAAGACTTCGCGCTCGGTTTTGAGGTTCTACGCGATACCGCCTGCGTCTGCGAAGCTCTCAAAGAAGATTGCTTGCTGCTTCCTTCTCCTGCCTCGGAATAGCTCCTGAAAGACTCTGGTCAATGGGGTTCTGATGTCCGGAAGATAGAGAAATATTAGATTTTTTCTTTTGATTTTTTCTTTTTGTCGGATTCCAGCTGTTTGTGGGCTTTGGGACCTGAACGTGCGGTAAAGGTGGGATCTTTTGTTTTCTCTGGGGATTCTTTTGGTTTGTTCTGGGCTCTGTTCTGTTGTTTCTCTTTTAATCTTGGAGAGGGAAACTCTGTTCTTTTGTTATTCTTGCTGATTGGGGTTTATTAGGCTTGGGAATGCTTGAAAGAAGGAAGCTTTTGGATTTTTTTCTCTGGGCTGAGGCTAGTTTTTTTTTATAAAAGAAATAAAGTCCAGTATCCGTTGTTCATTGGAGGATTTTCGGAGCTTCACTTGCTGAAGAGATTGTGATTTGCGATTTTTCCTTCCCCTTCTCCCTTGGTTTGCAATTCCGGGTCCCTGTATTCAATTGGCTTGTTGGGAGATTAGATTGTTATTCTTTAACTTTCGATCTCCATTGTTTGCAAATTGGTAGTGATTGGATTTAAGGTGGCTCCATTGCTTGGGATTTGACAAGAAGACAAGATGGCCGGAGGGAGAAGAAGGAAGTTTCTTGTTAGTAAATTATACAGCTTTGCATGTGTTAGGCCGAAGTTTGAAGAAGACCACTTTCAGATTGGAGGCCCAGGCTTCTCCCGAGTAGTCTATGCCAATGACGTGGATTGTGAACATCCCATCAACCTAAGCTATGGATCTAACTATGTCTCTACCACCAAGTATACTTTAGCTACCTTCATTCCAAAGTCTTTGTTTGAGCAGTTCAGGAGGGTTGCCAACATATACTTCCTGGTCTCAGGATGTCTCTCTCTCACCCCCTTGGCTCCTTACACTGCTTTGAGTGTAATTCTCCCGCTAATTGTGGTGATTGGAGCAACGATGGTGAAGGAGGCTGTCGAGGATTGGAGGCGCTGGCAGCAGGTAAATTTTATGATTCTTCTTGTTTCGGGGGGAAACTTGAATTAGTATGATGATTATTGATGTGCATGTGTATGTTTATATGTATGTGTGTAATTTTCTTATTGAGTTTTATGATCATTCTACAAAACTCCGCCATGTAAAATAAGAATTCTAGAGCTTGATAACCATATTGTTAGATGATTGCAGATCTCACTTCATTCTGAACTTTTTCCAACAATCTTTTTGGGTTTCCTGATGATTGACGAACAACCAAAGAAAATGCTTATATTGTGAAACATACTCAGTAATTATAGCAGTACAAGTAATAGTTTTATTACTGCATCTAGAAATAATTGCAGAAATTGGAACATGTTAGCCTTCTTAAAATTTGAGAGGGGAAGAGGTTTCAAAATAGATGTTTGACACCATAGGTTGTTTAAAGACCTGGAAAGCATTCAGTGTTTAGTGAGTAGGAAGTTCCATTTACTAAAAAAAAATTATGAGTTTTCCTTTGCTGAAATGGTGGAAATGCTAAACATGATCATGGATGCTGGCGTCACAATGCTGGCAATTACATTGGACTATCTGTATAAGTTTGGTTTTTTTTTTTGAAGGACATGAAAGCGAAATCAATATCTTTAGAATTGTCCAACTGGACTTTTCTAATGATGAGTAAGAATCTTCTATTAGTTGATGCTGACAAAGGAATCTGACATATTGTTACTTCTAAGAAAAAAGGAATTTGCATCCTTCATTTGCTGATATTTAACTGATCATTACCATTTAGATCATTCTATTTTTGGTTTCCAGTTTTCTAAAAGATAGATTTTTTCCCTTCTCATAAATTTTATCCAAGTATGATATTATAAGTCGGCCACCAAAAAAGTGTCATTGCTAAATCTCTCATGTCAGCTTGCCTGTATATCTTAATTTAATGCACAATTCTGTGAAAAATCCCCTTTCCAGGATACTGAGGTGAACAATCGAAAGGTTAAAGTGCATCAAGGGGATGGTGATTTTGATTATACAGAATGGAAGAATTTGAGAGTCGGGAATATAGTGAAGGTGGACAAGGATGAATTCTTCCCTGCCGACCTTATTTTGCTTTCATCCAGTTATGAAGATGCAATTTGTTATGTTGAGACCGTGAACCTTGATGGAGAAACAAATCTGAAATTGAAGCAGTCATTGGAGGTGACTTCAAGTTTTCAATCTGATTTTAGCTTCAAAGATTTTAAAGCAATAATCAGATGTGAAGACCCAAATGCAAGCCTCTATTCTTTTGTTGGAAGCATGGAACATGATGGCCAGCAATACCCCCTCTCACCTCAGCAACTTCTTCTCAGGGACTCTAAGCTGCGCAACACCGATTACATATATGGGGCTGTTATTTTCACAGGTCATGATACCAAAGTCATGCAAAATGCCACAAGCCCACCATCTAAAAGAAGCAAAATTGAGAGGAAAATGGATAAAATCATTTACCTCCTTCTATCTGCTCTGGTCTTGATCTCAGCTGTTGGCTCGATTTTCTTTGGCATTGCAACCCGTGATGACTTAGAGCATGGCAAGATGAAGAGGTGGTATCTTAGGCCGGATCAGACTAAAATCTACTTTGATCCTAACAGAGCTACTGTTGCAGCAATACTGCACTTTTTGACAGCAATGATGCTGTATGGTTACTTCATCCCCATCTCTCTGTATGTATCCATAGAGATTGTCAAGGTGTTGCAGGCTATTTTCATCAACCAAGATATTCAAATGTATCACGAGGAATCAGACAGGCCTGCTCGTGCTCGTACGTCTAACCTGAATGAGGAACTTGGTCAAGTTGACACGATTCTCTCGGACAAGACGGGAACACTGACTTGCAATTCAATGGAGTTTATTAAATGCTCCATTGCTGGAACTGCTTATGGACATGGAGTTACAGAGGTTGAGAGAGCAATGGCTAGAAGAAAAGGATCCCCATTGATTAATGAGCTAGATAATGAAGATCATGAAGAAAATCATGTGGATGCAAAATCTGCAATTAAAGGGTTTAATTTTAAGGATAGACGTATCATGAATGGGAATTGGATTAATGAGCCTCATGCTGATGTCATTCAGAAATTTTTTCGGTTGTTGGCCATCTGCCATACTTGCATACCTGAAGTAGACGAAGACTCGGGGAAGATATCGTATGAAGCTGAGTCACCCGATGAGGCTGCCTTTGTTATTGCAGCAAGGGAACTGGGATTTGAATTTTACCAGAGGACACAGACAAGCATCTCTCTTCATGAACTGGATCCCATGTCAGGCAAGACAGTTGAAAGGTGAAAAATTTTTCATTCAACCTCTGCTTGATGGAACAGTTTCATGACTTGCTGGTAAGTTCTAATCAAATTTCAACTTATAGTCTGATATTTTCTCCTTTTTTCTTGCAGGCCATATAGGCTCTTAAATATCTTGGAGTTTAGTAGCTCTCGGAAGCGGATGTCTGTAATAGTTCAAGATGAGGAGGGGAAATTGCAACTACTCAGCAAAGGCGCTGACAGGTTTATAAGTTACTACACCAATCTGTCTTAGAAGTATAAGTTTAAAAGACAGCAAAGTGTCTCATTTCTCATGTTCTATTTTGAAAAAGATATAAATCAAAATAACATTTTGGCTTGGCCTTTTTTTTTTTTAATGGATGTAAACAGTGTAATGTTTGAAAGGCTTGCAAAGAATGGAAGGGAGTTCGAGGAAAAAACGAAGGAACACGTGAACGAGTATGCTGATGCAGGTTTAAGAACATTAGTTCTTGCATATCGGGAACTTGATGAAGAAGAATACATGACTTTCAACAAAAAATTCATGGCAGCCAAGAATTTAGTTAGTGCTGATAGAGATGAAAAGATCGAGGAAGCTGCTGATATGGTAGAGAGAGATTTGATTCTTCTTGGTGCCACTGCTGTTGAAGACAAACTGCAAGTCGGGGTGCGTAGAAGGTTCTCAAGGAATAGTACATGTGAATCTTATAACCATCTTGTATGTGCTAGTGCTTATTTCTTCTAGAATGGGTTGACAGGTACCTGAGTGCATCGACAAACTTGCACAAGCTGGAATCAAGATATGGGTACTGACTGGTGACAAGATGGAGACGGCCATCAATATAGGGTATCCTTTGAAATACATATTTTCAGTTTCAAATGCTTGCTGTTTGTAGGTGTTTTCAATCTTGCTGTATGCTATTCTTACCTAGTTGCCTTAATGAATTTTTGCAGCTTCGCCTGTAGTCTACTAAGACAAGGAATGAATCAGATAATCATCACTTTGGAAACGCCAGAAATTATAGGATTGGTGAAAGCTGGGAACAAGGATGCCATTGCTAAGGTAAAAATTACTATTTACTGTTCAATTATCTTGACAATATTTCTTATCATTGAGGAAGAGTGTCACTAAAATGGAGACGAACCGGAATCACGTCCGATCTTGTTTCTTGATTGAGTAGAAAAGGGATATATGAAGTTCGTTTTCTTCCTCTGCGCATCTCCCTTATGGGTAAATCCCAATAATAAAAGGGCAACTTTCGTGTAGTTTGTGATTTGATGTTACTGTTTCGATTTTCTCTCAGAAAAAGATTTCTTTTAATAGATCTCCTCTTGTTCCTCAATCTTCAGAGAATGCGGCGTTGTATTAGAGAAAGTTCTCTGTTCCGAACATTTCCTGGAAGTAGACGACTCGTTTTAAATCTTAATGCAGGCATGGCATATCTCGTTGAATCAGTCTTTTTCGCCACATCGCGTATAATGGGAATCGAACCCAATTAATTCTTCCACGACCCTCCATGAATTACGAGCAAAAATGAGGCTTAAAGAAAAAAAGACTTTAGAAAGGAACTTCGCATCACTCCACTCCATCTAGCCAAAGGAAATACCTTCATTCAGCTCCGAGCGAGAATTCCATGATTCCATTTTGGGGATAGAGTCAAGAGAGAATGCCACTTTAAAAAAAACCACGTTCCTTTTCTCTTGGGCTTTACAGGTACACTGAATACCAAGCCAATCTTAACACTAGTTCACCTTCTTATTCACTGAAGATAATCCTCATATCAGGGTATTTGAATCAGGACAATTTTAAGTGGTCAAGATGCTATCTGAGTACCTAACTTGACAGCTCAAATTTCTAAATACTGAATGATAATCCTAATAACTAATAAAGATATTGAAGGAAGATAAACAGTTTAAGGCTTAATTGCCAAAAGTGAGAGCAGATGTGACCAAGGTTTCCAATTCCGGTCTTGGTACCTGTTCTAGTACCACGTTGCTATAGTATCGGTATGGTTTGGTTTGGTGTCCTATGCTAGGTTGTGCTCCTGTACTAAGTATTGGCTCAGTACCGATATGGTATGGTATTGCCCAGTATGCACCAGTATGCATCAATACTGGAAGCCTCAAATGTGATGGTTGATTCTGCTGTAGGTACAGCAAGACAGGTCTATCAATAAAGCTTAGTATGAGGAAACACTAGGGGAGTGGGACCATGGATGAGGAAATATTAAGGAAGTGAGTATGCCACCCTAGGCAGAAGTTTTTAGCTAATAAGGCTTAAAGCTTATCTCTTGTGGCTGGAGATAGAAGTCAGCAGTTGCTAAGTTGCTTATTAAATATTCTCCATTTCCTCAGCCTGTGTCTAAATGGCATCAGCTGAGCATAAGTGTTAAAACAATATAATTGAGGATGTGACTCACACACAGGGCAGTAGCACTGCAAATTAAACATCACGGATGACTCCTTCACAACCACCTAGTTATGCCCAAACTTGTTTTATATGTTCAGTGCATGATAGAATATCCGAAATCCATGCTTGAATTACAAGCACTCAGATCAACTTTTGCAATCTAAGACATAATCTTCAGTATATATTCTCTTGTAGGATGAGGTAGAGTTGGGGATGGCAGGTATATAATTAATTTTAAATGTTAACAAAGCATCTCAGTTAGATACTCCTGATTATTGACTGTATGAATACACTGTTATTCCAGCTGTTTCTATGTATTATTTATTCTTGATAGGCTGCATTTGATGGAGAGGTTCATAAAATTGGAGAAAGTTTATTAAATTTCCTTTCACTACATTTTGATGACTATTATATAAAAGAAAAATCAAAGGTGAGTTTAACTGCCTTAGCAGTATAGCACCTTGTCTAACCTCCTGATCAAATTTAGACATATTATTATTTGGACCCACATCCTAAAAGGTTTCTGTATTCTGAGACAACAGTTCTCACCTGATTACTGAAGTTGCAAGCTTGGTTCTTTTCAACATATTTACAGTTTGTTGTTGCTACTTCAGGCATCAAAGGATAGCGTCATCCGTCAGATAAGTGAGGGAAGGAAACTTATTAGTTCATCAAGTGCTCAATCATTTGCTTTGATAATTGATGGGCAGTCACTTACGTATGCTTTGGAAGATGATGTCAAGGACATGTTCTTACAGCTGGCAATTGGCTGTGCATCAGTTATATGCTGCCGTTCATCACCCAAACAGAAAGCCCTTGTGAGTTATGGCAAAATTTTTAATAACATTACTGCCCTTGGTTTCACTTCAGTTAGTCATCCTGGTATTGAATCTAATGAATGCATCATTGAATTGTTCAGGTCACACGACTTGTTAAAAGTGGCACCCGTAAAGTCACCTTAGCCATTGGTGATGGGGCCAACGATGTCGGTATGCTTCAAGAAGCAGACATAGGGGTTGGTATCAGTGGCGCTGAAGGAATGCAGGTCAGTAACATCAGAGAAAAATATTTACAAACATATGCAAGACTGTGATGCCAGACTACTTTTTTGTCTGAAGCCCTTTTGTAATATTTTCTTCTGCATGGACTTCTGGTCTTCTTAGTATTAAAAATCTCTTTTTTTTTCTGGAATGATGCTATATTTCAGGCTGTCATGGCGAGTGATGTTGCCATTGCTCAGTTTAGATTTCTGGAACGATTGCTACTTGTGCATGGACATTGGTGTTATAGGAGGATCTCATCAATGGTATAGCCTCTGGACCTATAAATTTTATACTTGCATCTTCTTTGCAGCTGGTGTTTGACATGTTCCTTCCATTGCTTTGCAGATATGCTATTTCTTCTACAAGAACATCACATTTGGTCTCACCCTTTTCTTGTTTGAGGCATATGCATCGTTCTCCGGGCAAGCTGGATACAATGATTGGTTCATGTCATTCTATAATGTCTTCTTCACATCACTCCCGGTGATTGCTTTGGGAGTATTCGACCAGGATGTTTCTGCCCGATTTTGTCTTAAGGTCTGCCTTCGACCCATCATTCATAAATACATCTGTTTTGTTTTCAATCAAATATATTTGTTTTCCCCAAATGTCCCCATATTTTCCCCAAAATATGAACTTTTGTCCCTGAAGAATGCAACCCATATCCTATACACATGAGAATCAACGCTACCTTGCTTGATTGAAGCATTGTAAACTTCCATAATTTCTTATCTGATATTTCATGCTTACTTTATGATCTATTCCTGTATTTGATCTCGATTTCAATGCAGTTTCCCATGCTCTACCAAGAAGGTGTGCAAAATGTTCTCTTCAGCTGGGCCCGCCTTCTTTCTTGGATGTTCAATGGCATCTTGAATGCAATTACCATCTTCTTCTTCTGCACCAGTGCCTTCCAGCACCAGGCCTTCCGCAAAGGTGGTGAGGTCGTGGGCTTAGAAGTTCTCGGGGCCACCATGTACACTTGCGTGGTGTGGGTGGTGAACTGCCAAATGGCACTTTCCGTCAGCTACTTCACTTTGATACAGCACATCTTCATCTGGGGTGGCATTGCTCTTTGGTATCTCTTCCTCCTGGTCTATGGAGCCATGACCCCCACTATATCCACCACTGCCTACATGGTATTCGTTGAGGCATTGGCTCCTGCTCCTTCTTATTGGATTCTGACACTCTTCGTGGTTATTGCCACCCTCATTCCCTACTTCACTTGGGCTGCAATTCAGATGCGCTTCTTTCCAATGTACCATAACATGGTTCAGTGGATACGGTTGGAGGGGCGAGCAGATGATCCAGAGTACTGCCAGGTGGTGCGCCAGAGGTCGGTGAGACCAATGACAGTTGGGGTCTCTGCACGCCTTGATAAGGTTAGTCAGTTAATAACAAGGAAAGTCCACCATGCAGTTCACTCACCGTAACAGTGAGTCTCGCTCATTGTACAGTTACACTCTTGATTCACTGCCTCTAAAAGAGATTCATGTTGAACTCGCTGAGTGGCTCAAAGACGGTTCCTTAATGAAGAAAGCAGGTTTGGAGTGAGATTGCTTCCCATGGATGGACGGCATTGACTCAAGTTTTTAAGTTCAGATGCAGGGTAACACTTGCTGTATAATTCGTTAGTCAAGCGATGAAAAGCAAATTCCACAGAAGAGCTGTATATTTTGACCACTGGCCCCTTTTCGGGCGCATTGATTTATTTATTTTTTGTGCCTTTATAGTAACCTCACATAGTGGAAATGCATATAGTTTCCTTTTCATCAAATTCCTCTCTTTCACAGCTTAATGTTCCCAATATCACGGAAAGCTGCCTGCTTGTGAAGCCATATCATGAGAACTCGGTGGAGATAGATAGTACAGCATGCTTATCTCATTCATACAATATTTTGGCGCTTCTTGAGAAGAAAACATGGCTAATCGTTGGTACCACTGAGAGTATGTTATTGGCTGCTCCAGAATGCTAAACACTTGCTAGAGGTACCCTGTTAACATCTTTGGTATATTTATTTATTATTTGGACATATGAATCTTAAATAATTAATTAGCACCTTGACTTACCTTAGTTTTAATGATAAAAACAGGAGGGCTTGAATTTGCTTCCTTCTGGCCTCGCTTTCCCCCTGTTTTTTTTAATTTTTTATATTTTATTTTACCTGTTTGTTATATTAATAATATTTCCATTAATATTTAATATTCAAAAATATTATTAAAATTTTAATAATTTAACTATAAGGCTTATTGCTGTTTCTTGCATGTCTCATGAATGTAGAAAGTTGATAAAGATAAGAACTGGAATTATCCCTTGTCAATTGGTAAATTTTGAAGCACTAGTTTCCCAATGGATATCTGGGAGTTAAAATAAACCTTTTATTTTGCTTCCTCGAACTTCCGAGAGAAATAACTTATCCTCCTCCAAGATTGAAATGGTAAACTCAGAACGAGGATGTTTTAACGACGACATAAAGTAATGATGACAATGGATTTTAATGTCAGGAATGCTGCGATGTGTTCCTTGGTGAATGTTGATACTATGTGTTTCATATGTTTGCAAATGTTAATGGCATCTGAACACAGATCTGTGACTCAAGACTGAACAAAGTTTTTATTTTGCCTTTTTTTTTTTTTTTTTGGTGGAAAAAAAGAAACTGGAATTGGGTTATATGTGTTCCTTGCTACATGCTATACCTTACCACCACCAACACCCCCCAACCCCACCCCCGCCTTGGTACTGCTGGTAGTTTTACCCAGAAAGTTTAATGGGAGAAGTGGTTATTGGAAGCTAACCTCTCCTCACCAAAGTAAAATAAAATAAAATTAAACCCTGGAAAATTAAGAGAAATATATGCTCCAATTTATATACCAACAAAGACATTGTGGCATGTAACCTCCAACAGGGGAGGAATTAAAATTTGTTCATGACGAGTAAAGGTTGAGACACAAGGATGATAGTGGCCGGACTGCAGATTTTGGTAAATGGTCTGTGGCAACTTAAAGAGATTAGAACCACACAGATTTAACCCATAACGAACTTATTGCAGTTGAAGATGGAATATTTTGATCTGCTACAGTGGAGTGCCTAATGTTACATGATATCTCAAATCATTGATTTAGGCCTTCACACAGGCAAGTGGCTCTTCATCCCTTGGACTAACTACAACCTTGGATTTTAGGGTTGTTTTACTCTTTTCATGTTAGTTTAGCATTTGTTGGTCAAAAAAAACTTGAGCCTGTATGCTTGTAAGCTAATATTAGATGAAAAACTATGAGCAATTTAAGAGGTTTCTCATTGAATCATGACAAACGAGATTCCAGGACTAAATGATCATACAACGCCATATATAGTTAACCTGCAATTTAGCCATTTCTTGTTCTCAATTAAAATGAAAAATTACTAGTTATGTTCCAGCTAAAGATTTGCCGTGACAAGTTATCAATGTATTGCAGAGATAGGCATCCTATCATAACGTTCAGAAAAGGAGCCTGTTTTGACAGTACTGAGACAAGTTTCCTTTTTGTTCATACGAGTGGAAAGGTGTGTATAAAACTATAGATAAAGTAAAAGATTGAAGAAATTTGAGTGATCATAAAAGTTCGTAGATCCTGCAATCGGTGGATCGATTTTTGAGTCACCGGAGAACATCTTTCTAGATAAAAAAGCTTGGGATGGAGGAAGAAACCACCACTACCATTAGCATCTAAGCAGACCCACAAGACTGGCAATGACAGTTACAGTGGCCAAACTTGCCACAGGAATGGACTTGCAGCAATCCAACGAGTGAATCGCCATACAGCCGATTCATCAAAGAGACGGTTGCTTGGAAAAGTGAAAACCATCTCCATCCCCACATCCAACTCTCCAAAGCCATTTGATGTTTCAGCTGCAGAGTCATGCAAGCCCATACAGTTGCTAAGACTGGAGGCACATTCAAATAAACTTACTTCATCATGATGTGAGGAGGATCTAAAACAACATGATTCCTTCGAGCAATTGAGCCAAATGTAAATCAGCTTCTCAACCCAATGAATCCAAATACTGCATTTTATTCTAAATTTACAAAATAAAATAGAATAAAAACAGTCCCACCTTCTCCCAAAAGCACAAGGCTTAATGCACATCAAAACCTAAAACTTTCAAAGCCACTATACAGAGCCTTCCTCAACTCTCTTATGACATTAACCTACAAACTGCTGAGTATCGAAGAGTGAACATTAGACTCAGACTACCTCATGTCTATGGCATTGGCAGGAATCACTGGTTACTCTCCTTCGGCTTTGGTTCCAACTCCGCTGCCATCGCAGCTTTTGCTTCTCTTACAGCGTTGCGGTGCGACATGCATCGCCCCCATCTTTTTTGCCACCACCCCATGCAATCATACCATGCGTCGGGGCCGGCAGCACGTTCTGCACAAGCCCAGCCAAAGATGCAGGAGAGCACTGTTAGGACTATAATCACTGACATCACCGCAAAGAATGGTCCGATCGAACCGGAGCCATGTTGAGGCTCTGCAGGCATGGGCTCCTTGTAGTCTGGTAATGGTGCCGTCGGTGTTGTCGTCGAAGCCATCGCAAGAGAGGGGGGAGGGGAAAGATGGGCAGAGGGGGGCAATTATAGTGGCAATGTTCGTGGTTCATGTGTCAAAAGGATTAGAAGTATGGTTTGTAAAGCAAAAGGTGAGGAGCCAGCTTTTGTGTTTAAGTGGAGGACAACATGGAAAGGAGAAAAGCATGCATGGTGAAGGGGTTGGTTCTATTAGGGTGCATCTAAAAGGAGGTTGAACAGTCTTCCGGATTTATACTAAGCTTTTCTTCCCGGCCCATAGGAAGATTCTTCATAGATGCTTAAGGAAGAAAATTGAAGGATCTATTGAGAATCTAATTTTTCACCTACTCTTTTGGTTTTTCATATTAGAGTCTCTCTAGGGAGATGGAAGCTAACATAAACATTAAGCACCTTTAAATTGTGCAGGAATTGTTAGAAAGGAAATATTTGCAGAAGTTATTTTTTTGTATTCGGAGAATTGTTTGTTTGTTTGTTTTTTTTTTTTTTTTTTTTGCCCCCCCTTTTGGAGAAGTTTAAAGTTGTACTAATATGATTAGCTTCTTAATAGGGATGGTTGGTGAGTAAAGATTGATAAAGGCCAATGCAAATAATATGGCTGGCAATACATCAGAGCCTTGTTCAGGTGGTGAATATCACACAGCAAGGGCCCTTCTACTGAGTGAAGTTTATGCTTGGCTCGGATATCGCCTAGGATTAGTTTTGGAAAGTTTGGTTTCAATTTGCATTTCTGGGGGAGTGACGCAACGTTACTTATGGTTTAAGCTAAAGGTCCCCAGTTTTTTTCTTTTCTTTTAAAGAAAGAGAAAAAGAATAGGGAGGGAAGCTGAGGTCCACGTTGCTGGATAAGTACGCCTTTAGAAAACGTGGAGGACAGCTTAACGGGCAAGGCATCCCCTCTTTATGCTCAACTAAATCTGACCGTAGGCAGAGCCTTTAAAATTGTCGGGCTAGCTTCAAGCCAAATCTATTTAAAATTTGATGTTTTCTGTGCTCAAATCTGATCTATGGTCAGCTGTGAACCTAGCCATCAATGCTTGCATTGCATCCGAATTGGACCCAAAACCATGTCTTGCAACAAATTACCTATATAAATTACTTGGATAAATAATGGGGATGTATATATTTCTCAACTCGAACACTCTTTAGAGATGGAAATTATTGCAGTCAATCTTTGAATGCGTCTGAGTTCGGTGACGAGCGACCTACAAAATAAGTCCACACTGATCAGAGCTGTATCCGACGGAAACCCTCCGTTGTCTAAGTCAGCAAAGAGCAGTGAACAGTAGATTTAATATAGAAATCAGCAGAATTTAGTCCAGTCAAAAAGCCTCTTACCATTGTTGTCCCCTTACCTCCCTTTTATAGACATTTCAGACGTAACCGTTGAACACGTGGAGCCCCGCTTATTGTTGCACGATAGGATAGTTAACTCCTATTATCGGATCATGATCATGGAGTTAGTGGACGGTTTGTACCCACTAACGATCGTGGTCTAGAGTCGTTATCCACGATTGTAATGTCATAATTGTAGATTCTGATATCGATTGGGTGTTGATAAACTAGATGTACCAACTGTATGTCGGTACTTTTGGTGTATCGACTGGCCATCGATCGGTAGTTCTGATAAATCGATTGGCCATCGGCTGTACAATCGATCGAGTCATCGAGATAGATTGCTGTCTGAGAAAGTAGTCAAGAGTTATCTATAAGTAGCTGGTTTACCTATTGATAGTCGGCTATCTATATTCCACGACGTCGATAGAAAGTCAAGTGATGAATCATTTAGATGCTACAGTCAAACTAGTAACTCTTTTGAAGGTCCTGTTTGATGGTCCATCACCTATTCCCAACATTGAGTCAGATTGACCGACCACAAGTCTGGAGAGCTATCATTGATCAGGGGGAAATATGTTCGATTGCCCCAACAGTTGCCCCTCACTCCCAAATCCAAGATGGCATGACATGCTAGACAATGGGAGTCACCACGTATCATTTCGAGCCTCGATTCTATGGCTATTTCGACTGCAGGCATTAATGATTCCCTTGAAAATCGAAAGTCTCCAACTATTTTGTCATTTCGATGGTCGTGCGATCATCATTAGGATGCCTAATCGAGGAGATGGTTATTAATGTTGCAATCGATTAGATGACCGGACGATTCGGTTGATTTGATTTTGATCGGTCGGGTGTTGCCATATATCCAACAATCATTGGCTCCTGACTATTTATGCGGATCATATCGATGTGTCTTGATTAGGCGATAGGTGCATCGAAAGGTCCGAACGATGGTTGGTTTGGATGTTGCCATACATCGAAATCTAGGACAATCTTGATTTGAACAAGATTATCCCAACCATCGATGGTTGCCTTTTGGGTCTTCCGCTATGACTGTCTGCAATCCTTCTGTCACCAAGAGTTTTCCCGTGGGTGTCGAAAGCTTCGTCTTCTTTTTCCCCATCTTCATGATTTTCAGGGTTTTAGCTTTCAGGTTGGCCCTTTGTCCTTCTCTCATTCCCTGTTTCTCTTCTTTCAGTTTCTTTTCCACCATTATCAATGGCTAGTAGCAGTGGAAAGGGCAAAACTAAGGTTAGAGAAGAGGATAGATCTGTAGACCAGGTTCCTAGCCTTGAACCCACTCAAGGTAGTCGATCAACCGGTCTGATTGACGATTCTCTTTCGGATTTGAACATGGAAGCTTCTTTCTTGTTCGAATCCAAAGTCCTTCGGCTTTGAGAATAATATCAAATTCTGAAGCAATTTCAGCTTTTTGCACCTGATCCAAATGGTTGGATAAATTTTTCTCCTTTTGGTCAGATAGTGATCTATGTAGAGGACCTTCAGATTGGTTTTCACTTTTCGATTCAGGAGTTTATTCAAAATCTTCTCGATTATTATAGGATTTGTCCTGCCCAACTGGCCCCAAACTCCATTCGGCTCATCATCAACTTTACCTTATTGTATCACATGATTCCGACCAATCTCTGACCGTCTCTCTTTCGTGCTTTCTTCATTCTTCGTCTACACCTTAAGGCGGGGTGGTGGTTCTTTGGCCTGAGATAGGGTTTGTCTTTCATTACCGGCCTCCCTTCTTCCATCCATGGATGGAAGGATCAGTTCCTTTTTGTTTCTTCTTCTTTAGCTTGGGGTTTTCCGTCTTCTTAGGGTGCACCTAGATTGGGCTTGAATGAAAGCAGCCAAGTCGATACGTCGATCGAGAAGATTTTCTATATTTGAAAGATATGGAAGTCTCTCCACAATGGGAGTTGCTAAAGGAGTAGAACCTGTATGACGTCGGACTTAGTTCGGCACCTTCCATAGGTATAGCATAATGTACTTCGGCTCTTTTTTTTTTATTTGACTTCAAAACTTTGTAGCTAAGTCGTTGTCATTTCTTTTGTAGGCATGAGACTGTCGATGGATAAGATTCGGGAGGCTGCGGTTAGGAAGAGGCCTGCCGGTGCGGGTCCATCTCGAGATCTGAAAAAGAGTTGGACCGAAACTCCTTCGTTGGAGGCGGTGGCAGTTTCTGAAGCTGGCGCTGATTCTGTCATGGTGCTGTCGGTTTCGATGATTCTTCCACCACCAGAAGTGCCTCCGCCAGTCGAGCAGATAGGTGGTGATGACATCATGATCACTGAATTACCACCGGTGAGAACAACACTAGCGACATCTCGGGTGCCATCACCATCCCAAGCGCCGTCTACACCTGAATGGATGGCGACACCAGTCGGTCAATCATCCACTCAGGAATGCGGGAAGGTACCAATCGAGGATGCTCTGGAAGATTTTATGGAGTACTATGATATTCGGATACCTACTGGGGAGTCAGCTGTATAGAACCCGAGCTGGCTAAGCAATAGAGTTGTCAAAATGGGCCAAGGCCCATAGGCCAGCCCATTTGACCCTAAAAATGGGTCAGACTGGGCTGAGATATTCTAGCCCATATTTGCAAGTGGGCTTTTTGGCCTGGCCCCCGTAGCCCATAGGCTAAATCGAGTTAGGGCCGGGTTAGCTAGTGGGCCAGCCCTTTTTTTTTTTCTTTTTTTCCCCCTTCCTTCTCAGCTTCTCCTTCGGCTTTACCTCACCAATTCAAACCTCCTCCTCCTTATATCCTCCCTCTTATCTTCCTCCTCCTCCTCCTCCTCCAATTTGAAACGACGCAGCCACTGTCTCCTCCCCCATGCCTTCCTCCCCTCCCCTACTTTCAAGACTCGTCGCCAATTCACAACCCAAACCGCCTATCGGCCCCAGCCCCCCTCATCGGCCCAAGCCACTATCGGTGAGGTCGGATGAGCCTTCCCTCTTCATAGCCTAGATTGCCTCCATCCCCCTCGCACCAGCCCCCCTCATCAGCCCCAAGCCGCCACCGGTGAGGTCAGACGAGCCCGCCCTCTTCACAACCTAGACCACCTCCGTCCCACTTGCACTAGCCCCCCTCATCGGCCCCCAGCCACCGTCAACGAGGTTGGACGAGCCTGCCCTCTCCAAGTGGGAGCGCGTCGACCTCCCCATCGACCCCAACATCGTCCTTCTCGACATTGCCTTCATCCTCGATGACTTGAACCATGCCCTAGAAAAGAAAAAATGAAAAAAAAATAAAAAAAGAAGGGGGCTAGCCCAGCCCTAACCCACAGCCCATGTGGGCTAGGGTCGGACTGGGTTTTTACGGTCTATTTTAACAAGCAGGTCGAGCCCGACCCCCATAATCACAGCCCACGCGGGCCGGGCCGGGTCGGGTCGGGTCAGTTCATTTTGACAGCTCTACTAAACAGCTTCTGAAAACTGTACTTCTCTCGATAGATCGAAAGAACAGGAGGAATCGGACCGTGTCTGATATGTTCTCGTCGTCTTACCTAACAATCCTCAGTATAAGTCGGTACTTTATTTTTTATTTGCCTTTCTTCTACTTGCTTTTTCTAATTATACTCTTCTTCTTTTCAACTGGTGCATGACATGTCAGCATTGGAAAGAGGATATTGGAGGATCGTGGATCTCTATCGGACATGGGCCGAGAAAGTTGCAGCTGCAAATGCCGATAGAGCTGCTGTCATAGAGCATCTTCAAGCAGCAACTGAGCGGGAAGGAAAGTATCAGAAAGAAATTTTTTGCATAAAGGTTGAGTTGGAGTTGGCTCAACAGTTCATCAAATCCCAAGAGGCTCGGATCCCAAAGAAGAAGAGCATAATCAGTCGACTTCGAGGAGAATGCGATGACTATTTGCGTGAGTTGGAGGGTGAGCAAGAGAGGCATCGGGCCATCAAAGCATAGTTGGCATTGGCCGATGCTGAGTCGGCTGCCGCAAAAGAAGCGACGAAGACTGCTCTGGAGGCTCTTAGTCAGACCATTGAGGATAAAAAACAGTCTAAAGATTTCGAACAAGAAGTCCTCGAGGGCAGCGATGAGGCCTATTGGATCAGGTACAGTGATTGCAGAGATGCCGTTGCCGTGCTGCATCTGAACTTGGACCTAAGCAGCATCATCATCTCGGCTCCAAAAGAGAGGGCGACAGGGACATCATTGACTGTCAAAGAAGCTGTGCCAACTACTGAAGAAGTTGCACCAGTATCCATCGAGGTAGAGCCGGTTGTTGAAGTCCAAGAGGTCGATGCAGCAACGATGGTCAAAGCAACGACTAATGAGATCGAGCGTCAGTCAATGTAGATATCATAGGTCTTTACTTTCTTCTTGTTACCAGACTGTAGTTCGATTTTTCTCCTTTTTGTAATTGGACCTTTGTCTGATTTTGTAATCCTTTGTTGCTAAATAAAAGAAAATTTTTTCTAAGTGTTGTTCTTGAATGTGATCATCATTCGTAGTAGATAATGCTGCCAATGTACTCGAATAGTAGTTTGTAGTTGGTGTCTTATAATTTGTCGAATATCTTTTGACGTATTATTCTGCACGACCATAGTCGAGTCTACATGTCACTCCATCCGACCGTAGTCAGATTGGCATATTGTTTCGCTCAATCGTAGCTAAGTCGGCATATCATTCCGCTCGATCTTAGTCGAGTCGGCATATAGTTTCGCTCAATCGTAGTTGAGTTGGCATAGGATTCCACTCAATCATAGCTGAGTTGGTATATACAGCCGTCCAACCTATGTTGTTATGTAGATTTGACCAACCAAACTTAACATATAGATTAGCCGATAGGTCATCAGTCAGACATCACAACTGTAGATAGTCGAATATTTAGTTGAAAGTAGAAAATCGATCAAACTATTTCGAATATACTGTACATGATGATAACTTCATTAATAGTACATTCGAAGATTATCGACATTCTATGTTCGGGGGACAGTCATTCCATCGAGGGTCTCTAATCGATATGCATCCAGACGAAAGATTTCAGTCATCCTGTAGGGTCCTTCCTGTTGGAAAATATGTCCCAAAAGTCAATCGTCAGCCTGTTGACGGTTGAGCAACCTTGTATTATAATTGATTTATTAATAAATAAAATATATTTTTAGCATTTTCATCATAAGTTTTCATCTTCTAATGAACTCCGTTGTTGTGATGAAATCCTTAGGACTATTTAGGTTCGATAAAGAGAGAATTTATCGATTAGTCTTTAAAATTATTCACGATCAAATGATAGGCTGTTAATAAGGATGACAGCTTCTATTGAGCATAGATTACTGTAGGCCATATGGGTTTGTTGTCCTCTTAACCAAAGAGTGTGGAGATACTGGTATGGCATACAAGTGAGATGTAAGGGTACATCGTCATTGAACGTGGCTAACTCCAGAGCATTCTGCTGTCGAGAATGTCTATGATGGGATATAGGTATAAGTATCCCTTAGACCTGAGATCGCCTCAGTGACTTGCAAGCAACTCACTGTGCTTTGGTACTGACTAACTGAATTTTTAATTCAGTGATGGAAGGCTTCTGGGCATATTTAAGTACTTGCGAAGTCAGAGTGTGATCAAGATGGGATTGACCACTCCAAGAGTTGGAGAAGAATGAGTCGCTGTATTTCAATTTAGCAAAACTTTGGCCAAGATAATCCATCAGATGGATTTGATATTTTGAAATACAATGTGGACAACCTGATCAGATTTGACAGTTAAACTCTGAGGTGTCTTATGAGCATTTTGGTCAAGGGGATGAATTATATGGAAACTATATCTGCATGGGTTCTAAGGATGTTGTTCTACACATTCGACCTATCCGATCGTCGGGTACCATTGCTAGATGGTCATTTCAATTGGTACAGAAATTTATTTCTATACTATCGGCTTAGGTTCGGACCTATGAGGTTACACACATTAGATTTCATGATCTGATCGGATGGTTGATCAACGATTAAGAATCGTTCTAAGATTAAACGATCAATACGATTGACATTTAATCTAGTGCAAGTGTTGTAGGAGGATCGATTAGCAATTCGATTGCTCATTGGCTTAATTTGATTATGCCAATAGGTTGAGATTAAGTCTAATTGAATATGATTTAATTAGATTTGATTTGGGCTTGATTGGATCAAGTCCAATTGGTTTATTGGATAAGCCAAGTGCAAAGAAAAACTAGTCCTAATTCAATTAGGACTTGGGTCAACCTAATTTCTAATTCGATTAAAAAATTAAATCAGATTTAAATCTAATTTAATCTGATTAAATTAGATTCTTAATTGGGTTAAGACTTATTTTAATTGGATTGATTTGATTTTGGTTTAATTTGGTTTGAAAAATCAAATTTGAACAAGTCATAGATTGAATCCTAGTAAGACTAGGATTCCAACTTAGCCCCCCACGCCCACTCTCTCTTATTTTGTGCGATAAAACTTTCTCTCCCAGGCCTTCATGCATACCCAAAGTATTCCACTCTTTCTCTCTTACATGGTATATGGTTGTGGACCAAGTCAAAGTAGGAATTAGTTTGGATTTCAAATTCTATGAGATAGAAGTTTAGAAAACCAAAACTCTTTCCTTATGGCACTGATTTTATCTAGATTTTTTTAAAGATTTTTATGGATTTTATGGAACATATTGTGCACCCCTTGCTGATGGTCCATGGCAGAAAAAGAAAGAGGGGGCACCCATGAGTTGGGCACCCCTTGTCTTGTCCTGTTTGGATTTTTCTTGACTAGGTATTTGACCTAGACAAGGATTCTTCATATCTCTTTATTTAAGATGAATTTCTTCTTGAAATTTTTGTGAATTATAGAGAATTGAGAGACCTTTGGGGCGTGTGAAAATTAGGAAGAAAGAGTGTTGGGGCATGGAGATATAATAGACACAAAACTAAATATCTAGGTGAGAGAAAGAGAAGAAGAAGAGGGTCTTCTTCTAGGGTTGCTGAGTTCACCTCTTCCCTTCCTCCATCTGTGAGTTTTCTGAGAGTGTCTCACATCTAAAAGTCCTTCTCCTACTTCTCATCTTTGAAAGAGTCCAAATCAAGAAGGAGGCATCTGATCGACCATCGAAGAAGGATCAGCACAGTACTAGCATACTGTGCTGATTTCCTGGACTAAGACTTCTGATCATGATTCGTGGGCTCATGTGGATGACTCCTAGAGGCCGGACACATGTACGGCTTGCAACATCATCCTCAAGCCCGGATCAGCAAAGTTAGATGTCTAACTTGTAAGGTAATAGATCTGATCTATTATATTTTACATGCATTAGATGTAGTATAGAAACATATTGATATGATCAACATGTAGTTCTTGCTCTTTATATTTTAATTTCTGATTTAATATCATGTAATAATTATATAATAGGATCTTAGATCTAGAAATTCTTTAATTTTATAAGATAAATTTTGATTTATTTTAGTCTTCCGCTGCCTGATCTTGAAAAAATTTTAAGATCTAACCCTGAAACCCTAGATCTGGTTCCTTCAATTGGTATCAGAGCCTAGATTGTTTATTACATGATTATTTATACATACTTAGATTATTTCTTAGATTAGATCTAATTTATAATCTAATTATTAAATCTAAAATTAAAATTTTTAGATCAATCACGAATTATAGGTTGTCCTGCTGTAAGATTTATCCCTTACAGTGCAGAGGTTGTCCTAGTTCGTGTAAATATATCTTTAATCATAAATTTGTTAGATGTGATATAGATTAAATTTATGATTTATTAGATTTAAAAGGTGTTTAAATCTAAAATGAAATCTCTTTGTTAATAATTTTCACGCAAAGAACCATTGATAGTTCTGCTGATTCGAGCCGGCTCTCTCAGGTAGACAGAACTGATGCTTGGGCGAAACGTCGTCGAGCCAGCTCGACTTCAATGAAGAGCCAGCTCGACCATCATATATTTGTCTGAGAAATTTGTGCAGTTTAAAGTTAAAATTATTTCAATTATATGAATCTATTTAGATTAGGTCTAAAGTAGTTTCATGCTTATTTCACTTGCATTTTGATTATGAATCAAACATGCAACTTGATTGGTAGAACCATGTTGTAAAAATATTTTACAAACATAAAAATTATTTTCGAAAAGCCGAACCCCAACCCTCAGCCCAAAACTTAATTGAGAATTAAGAAGTTATTTGATTAGGTTCTAGGATTGTGAATTGAAGAACCTAAGACACAAACCATAACACATTGGGTTAATGGGTTAGTGAGAATTAGGTCCATTAATTGGGTTAGACCTAAGGTTAGATTAAAGATAGACTTAATTAGAAAATTAACTAAATCTAATCAATTATTATCTCAGATTAGGTCAAGGATTCTCTAGATCAATTACAATAATTGTAGTTGGTCAAGTCCATGTATTTAATGAGAACCAAATGGACTTGATTCTTAGCTAAGCGGTCTAGCACGAACTGTTAGGTTGATCTAATCGAAACTAATTAAATCAGTTGGTGTCTAAGGTAAACCAGATTGGTGGTTTTTAATTGGCAGTCCGTTTATCTGACCATTTTTTATGGTGTCTAAGGCAAGCTTTGGCAGACCCTCCCACCGATCGAACTTACCTGGCCTCTTGATGAAATTATATTTTGATCGGATCATTTGACTATTCGAGCTGACCCATGTCAGTTAGGTAAATCAGTATGACTAATTTAGATGCTCTTAGACCAGCCCTTTTAATGGTCTCCCTTAAGCTGACTTGATGAAGCCAGTGGGAGGATCATGATAAGTTAGTTCATCTGACCTCCTCCTCTAAATCAATTAAATCCTCTAAAATTATTAGGTTCTTAAAATGAAATAGTTATGGTGATAACTAGATCATAGCCTCCCATTAAGTGGATGATAATAGGTCCATCAGTTGGATAATCATTGGAGGCCCAAAGGTCGGGTGCTTATCGGCTGATGAAATTATCATTCATAATATGATTTTTTGACTGCATCTTTCTAAATGGTAGTTAGGTTAGCCAACCAAAGTTGGACCTAATTATTCATTGGCTAGTTGGGCTAAGTATGGTCATATTAATGGTTGGACCTAATAAGACCTTTTCAGTGGAGGCCAAAGCCTACTGATTAGGGACTGGGGCAAAATTAAAATTACTAGAAATTATTTAGAGAAATAAATGGTTATGAACCTACCCTTAGATGTACATGGATTGGCCAACCAAAGTTGGACTTGTGTGCAGTCTAAGTGGATTCTAGTACCCACTAAGGAATTAGGGTAATTCTTCGAATTAGAAGTAGAGGCTACCAATTCGAATAAAATAATGGGAGAAACTTTTTGATTAAAGTCTAAATCTTTAGATTTAATGAATCAATTACTAATTAGGTTATGATTTTTTTTTATGCAGATATGGCCACTTCTCTATCGCTCTGATCATTGTTGGACAATGATAAGTTGGTGGGATCCAACTTCGGTAGCTGGTACCGAAAGTTAAAGATAGTCCTGAAGCATGAACGGATCCTATATGTGATAACGGATCCTGCACCTGAGGAGCCAACTGTCAATGCACGTGGAACAGTCAGAGATACTTATCAGAAGCGGCTCAGTGATCGGATCACGGTGCGCTGCATCATGTTGGCTGCCATGAGCAACGAGTTCAATCGCAGATTTGAGACGGCTCAGCCAAAGGACATGCTTCAAGTGTTGGAGGGTGCCTTTGGCACACCCGATGACGTGGAGAGGTACAAAATTAGTTGTGGCATCTTCAATACCAAAATGCGGGATGGTACCTCTGTCACTGATCATGTATTGTACATGATCGAGCTGATGGAGCGTTTGAGCAAGCTCGGCTTTTCCTTGCATGAGCAGCTTGGGAAAGATGCAATACTGAACTCGCTGCCCAAGTCTTATCTCCCATTTCTCACTCATTATAGAATGATAAAGCCTGAAGTAAACTACCATGGGTTACTGGGGTTGCTTCAGAACTTTGAGAAGGATCACCAACTCCACAAGGAGTCGGTGAACTTAGTGGGAGGTTCGTCTTCTAATTCTCGACCCTTTAAGAAAGGAAAGAAGAACAAGAAGAAGAAAGTGAAGAAGGTGCAAGTTCAGACTAGGACATCAGTGCAGGATCAGACTAGAAAGATCAAACCCGATAAGAGTCAAACTGAATGCTTCTTTTGCAAGAAGCGGGGGCACTGAAAGAGGAACTGTCCTCAGTACATTACCTCTCTGGATCCGATAGGCAGAGAAAGAAGCAAGCTGTTGCTGGGCAAGGTATTTATATGATAACTCCTTGTTATTTCTCTATTTGTGATATAACTGACTGGGTATTGGATACCGGTAGCCCTTACCATATTTGTAATTTATTGCAGGGGTTGCAGGTCAGTAGGAGATTCGAGCAAGGTGAGAGGTTCCTGAACGTTGGAGATGGAAGATCAATTTCAGTTCTAGCATTAGGAATCTTGAAACTTATATTTGAGTCCCATACCGTTGTTCTTAATGATTGTCATTTCTGTCCCAATTTTTTTTAAATGTTATTTCTGTAGGCCTTCTGGTCAAAAATGATTATGAAATTTCAATAAAAAAACAAGTTTGTAATATCATTATGAATGGTGTTACTATTTTTTGTGGATATTTGAATAATGGTGTGTATATGTTATCACAACCTGTTAATGTAGTCTATTATACTGGCAAGCACCTTAGATTAGATAGTGTATCAGATATCTACTTATGGCACTATAGGCTAGGTCATATAAACAAGAACAGGATAAATAGGTTGACTCAAGAGGGAATCCTCGAAGTCAGTGATTGTGAATCACTTCCAACCTATGAGTTCTGTCTTCTTGGTAAAATAATCAAGTCACCTTTTACTGAAAAAGATGAGAGAGCTACTGAGCTCTTGGGCCAAGTACATACTGATGTATGCGGGCCCATGAGCACAAATGCTAGAGGTGGATATTTTTACTTCATCACTTTCATGGATGATCTATCCAGATATGGATATGTCTATCTGATGAAACATAAGTCGAATTCATTTGAAATGTTCAAACGATTCCAAAGTGAAGTAGAAAACAAATTAGAAAGAGTATTAAAACTCTTCGGTCTGACCGAGGAGGAGAATATCTTTTTAGTGAGTTTCTCATATATCTAGGAGAGAATGGGATTCTCTTCCAATAGACTCCTCCAGGAATACCACAGCATAATGGTGTGTCTGAAAGGAGAAATCAGACTTTATTAGACATGGTCCGATCCATGATGGGTTTTGCCAGCTTGTCGATATCCTTCTGAAGATATGCACTCGAATCGGCTTGTTATCTGTTAAATAGGGTTCCAAGTAAATCTATAATTAAGACTCCATATGAGATATGGACAAGGCGTAAGCCAGCACTTTCACACTTTAGAGTCTGGGGGTGCCCGGTCTATATCAAACGGTTAGTTACAGATAAACTTGGACCTAGGTTTGACAAATGCACATTCATAGGGTACCCGAAAGAGACCAAATGATATTTTTTCTACCATACTGATGAACAAAAGGTGTTCGTTAGTCTTAAGAAAAGAAAAAAAATTTTTGGTGAAGGAACCGTTGCCTCTAAGGTTGAACTTGATGAAGTTCAATAGGTAGAAGGACCGACACCAATAGCTGAACCTGAGTCGAATTTGATTAGATCAGATCCGGAGCCCAATGTACCTGTACCATTAAGACAATCCGGTAGAGTACCGCATCAGCCGGACAGATACTACAGTTTCTTGATCCGAAATGGTGATTCCATCGAACTCGATGAGAACAATGAGGATTCGATCACCTATATGGATGCAATGCAGAGACCTGATTTCGAGAAATAGCTTGAAGCCATGAAATCTGAAATGGAGTCCATAAAGATCAACGATGTATGGACATTGGTTGACCCACCTGAAGGGGTTAAATCCATTGGATGTAAATGGGTCTTCAAAAGGAAGAGAGGCACAGACGGAAAGGTGGAGACCCATAAAGCCCGTCTGGTTGTCAAGGGGTATCGTCAACATCATGGTATTGACTATAACGTGACGTTCTCCCCTGTGGCAATGCTCAAATCTATTTGGATAATGCTTGCAATAGCTGTCCATCTGGATTATGAGATCTGGCAGATGGATGTAAAGACAGCTTTTCTGAATGGAGAACTGACCGAAGAGGTGTATATGATACAACCTTGAGGGATTTACATCCACAGATGAGTCCAAGATGTGCAAGCTTCAGAGATCCATTTATAGATTGAAGCAAGCTTCTCGGAGTTGGAATATGCATTTTGATAAGGTGATCAAAACGTATGGCTTTGTTAAGAACGGAGAAGAGTTCTGCATCTATAAATGGACAAATGGTCCAATTGTGGTATTTCTTGTCTTGTACGTGGATGATGTTCTCTTAATCGGAAACGACATCCCCACACTATAGGGAATAAAAGTTTGGTTGTCATCGCAGTTCTCCATGAAGGACTTGGATGAAGCATCCTACATCCTAGGGATGAAGATCTATAGGGATAGATCTAAAAGGATGCTTGGGTTATCCCAGTCCATGTACATAGACACTGTGCTAAAGAAGTTCAGCATGGAGAATTCCAAGAAGGGCTATCTATCGATAGGTCATGAAATTTCTCTCTCTAAGAAAGATTGTCCGACAACTCTTGAAGAGAGAGAGCGTATGAGTAGAGTCCCATATACTTTGGCCGTGGGATCTATCATGTACGCCATGACATGTACAAGGCCAGATGTGACATACTCACTAAAAGTAGTGAGTAGTACCAATCTGATCCTGAAGAAAATCACTGAAAAGTGGTTAAAGCCATCCTTAAGTATTTGAGAAATACTAAGGATCAATGGTTGGTTTATGGCGAGTCAGATCTGAAACTTATGGGGTTCACAGACTCCAGCTTTCAATCTGACTATAATGACAGCAGAAGCGTGTCGGATTATATCTTTACTCTGAATGATGGAGCCATCTGCTGGAAGAGTTTCAAGCAGCATACTGTGGCAGACCCTGTTTGTGAGGTGGAGTACATCGCAGCATCGAATGCCGCAAAGAAAGCTATGTGGCTGAAAAAATTCATCACCGAGCTCGGAGTAGCACCCTCCCTCGATGGTCCAGTCCTATTCTACTGCGACAGCACTGGTGCCATAGCTCAGGCGAAGGAACCCAAAGCACACCAGCGGATAAAGCATATTTTACGTCACTTCCACCTGATCTGAGAGATCGTGGATCGAGGTGACATTGACCTTCAGAAGATCGATGGAAAGGAGAATCTGGCCGATCCTTTCACTAAAGTCCTGACGATAAAGGAGTTCGACAACCACAAGTTGAAGATGGGTATTAGATACTGTGCCTAGTGGCTTTAGGACAAATGGGAGTTGTTAGAAAATATGTCCCAAAAGCCAATCGTCAGCCTATTGACGGTTGAGCAATGTTATATTGTAATTGATTTATTAATAAATAAAATATATTTTTGATTTTTTCATCATAAGTTTTCATCTTCTAATGAATTCTGTTGTTATGATGAAATCCTTAGGATTATTTAAGTTCGATAAAAAAAGAATTTATCGATTAGTCCTTAAAACTGTTCACGATCAAATGATAGGCTGTTAATAAGGACGACGGCTTCTATCGAGCATAGGTCGCTGTAGGCCATATGGGTTGATTGTCCTCTTAACCAAGGAGTGTGGAGACACTGGTATGGCATACAGGTGAGATGTAAAGGTACATCATCATTAAACGTGACCAACTCCAGAGCATTCTACTGTCGAGAATGTCTCTGATGGGATATAGGTATAAGTGTCCTTTAGACCTGAGATCACCTTAGTGACTTGCAAGCAACTCACTGTGCTTTGATACTAGACTAACTGAATTTCTAATTCAATGACGGAAGGCTTCTGGGCACAGTCAAGTACTTGTAAAGTCGGAGTATGATCAAAATGGGATTGACCACTCCAAGAGTTGGAGAAGAATGAGTCGCTGTATTTCAATTTAGCAAAACCTTGGCCAGGATAATCCATCAGATGAATTTGATATTTTGAAATACAATGTGGACAACCTGATCAGAGTTGACAGTTGAACTCTGAGGTATCCTATGAGCATTTTAGTCAAGGGGATGAATTATATAGAAACTATATCTGCATAGGTTCTAAAGATGTTGTTCTACACATTCGACCTATCCGGCCGTCGGGTATCATTGCTAGATGATCATTTTGATTGGTATAGAAATTTATTTCTATGCTACCAGCTTAGGTTTAGACCTATGAGGTCACACATATTGGATTTCATGATCCGATTGGATGGTTAATCAACGATTAAGAATCGTTCTAGGGTTAAACGATCAATACGATTGACATTTAACCTAGTGCAAGTGTTGCAGGAGGATCGATTAGCAATTCGATTGCTAATTGGCTTAATTTGATTAAGCCAATAGGCTGAGATTAAGTCTAATTGAATATGATTTAATTAGATTTGGTTTGAGCTTGATTGGATCAAATCCAATTGATTTATTGGATAAGCCAAGTGCAAAGAAAAACTAGTCCTAGTTCAATTAGGACTTGGATCAACCTAATTTCTAATTCGATTAGAAAATTAAATCAGATTTAAATCTAATTTAATCTGATTAAATTAAGTTTTTAATTGGGTTAAGATCTATTTTAATTAGATTGATTTGATTTTGGTTTGATTTGATTTGAGAAACCAAATTTGAACAAGTCATAGATTGAATCCTAGTAAGACTAGGATTCCACCTTACGCCACCTTAGCCCCCCATGCCCACTCTCTCTTATTTTGTACGATAAAATCTTCTCTCCCAGGCCTTCACACATGCCCAAAGCATTCCACTCTTTCTCTTTTACATGGTATATGGTTGTGGACCAAGTCAAAGTAGGAATTAGTTTGGATTTCAAATTCTATGAGATAGAATTTTAGGAAACCAAAACTCTTTCTCTATGGCACTGATTTTATCCAGATTTTTTTTGAAATTTTTGTAGATTTTATGAAATATATTATGTGCCCTTTGCTGATAGTCCATGGTAGAAAAAAAAAGAGGGGGCGCCCATGAGTTGGGCACCCCTTGTCTTGCCCTATTTGGATTTTTTTTGACTAGATATTTGACCTAAACAAAGATTCTTCATATCTCTTTATTTAAGATGAATTTTTTCTTGAAATTTTTATGGATTACAGAGAATTGAGAGACCTTTAGAGCGTATGAAAATCAGGGAGAAAGAGTATTGGGGCATGGAGATATAATAGGCACAAAACTAGGTGTCTAGGTGAGAGCAAAGAGAAGAAGAAGAGGCTCTTCTTTTAGGATTACTGAGTTCACCTCTTCTCTTCCTCCATCTGTGAGTTTTCTGAGAGTGTCTCACATCTAAAAATTTTTCTACTTCTCATCTTTGAAAGAGTCCAAATCAAGAAGAAGGAGACATCTGATCGACCATCGAAGAAGTATCAGCACAGTACTAACATACTGTGCTGATTTTCTGGACTAGGACTTCTGATCGTGATTCGTGGGCTCATGTGGATGACTCCTAGAGGTCGGATGCATGTGCGGCTCACAACATCATCCTCAAGTTCGGATTAGTAAAGTTAGAATGTCTAACTTGCTAGGTAATAGATCCGATCTATTATATTTTACATACATTAGATGTAGTATAGAAACATGTTGATATGATCAATATGTAGTTCTTGCTCTTTATATTTTAATTTTTGATTTAATACTATGTAATAATCATGTAATAAGATTTTAGATCTAGAAATTCTCTAATTTTATAAGATAAATTTTGATTTATTTTAGTCTTCCACTGTCTGATCCTGAAAAAATTTCAAGATTTAACCTTGAAACCCTAGATCTGGTTCCTTCACTTCCCAGTTTAGAGATAACTTCTTTTGGTCCAAGGGTCTTGAAACTTCAGCCTTTCTTAAGACCAAGTCTCTGGGGTGGAAGATTTTTGGTTTGACCCTTGCATTATAGTATCGAGCCACTCTTTATCGGTACACAGCCATCTTTATTTGAGCTTGTTGTCAAACCTCTGGAAGCAAGTTCAAGTCAACTCTTCGACGGTCGGAATTGCTTGGCTCTGCATACTATTCGACCCTCATGATGGTAATCCGATCTCTAATGGGATCACCGCTTCTGTTCTATATGTCAGATTGAACGGTGACTCTCAGGTCGGGATACGTGGAGTTATCCGATAAGCCCATAAGATTGGGTATTGCTCTTCAATCCATAAGCTTTTGGTTTCATTCAGTCAGATCTTGAGACCATGTAGAATAGTTTGGTTTGTCACTTCCGCTCATCCTTTGATTGTAGATGGCCGACAGAGGTGAGTTTGTGCGTGATATGAAGTTTTGCACAGAACTCTTTAACCTTCTAATTGTCGAATTATCGATCGTTGTCAGTGATGATGGTATGTGACAATCCAAACTGACATATGATGGACTTCTGAATGAAATCTTCCATCTTACCTTCAGTGATTTGTGCTAGAGATTCGGTCTCTATCCATTTGGTGAAGTAATCAACGACAATCATCAAAAATTTTCTCTAACTGGTCCGCTAGAGGAAAAAGATCGAGTATGTTGATTCTTCATTGTGCAAATGGTCATAATGCAATGATTGACGTCAATTGACGGACCAGTTGATGTTGTATATTAGCATACTTTTGACATGCTTCGCATCTTCGAACAAGCTCGAATGTGTCTTTCCTCATGGTGGGCCAGTAGTACTGACATGAACTTTATAGGTCAATAATTTTTTTTCCTAAATGATTTTCATAAATCTCTTCGTGGACTTCTTAGAGAGCATAATCAGCTTCAGCAAGTCTCAAGCACTTTAGCAGTGAAAGAGAGTATGATCTTTTGTATAGCCATCCATTTATTAGTACATACTCAGAAGCCGTCCACCTTAGTCATTTGGCTTCTAACGAGTTTCTAAGAAGAGTACCATCGGTTAAATACTAAATGATCATATCCATCCAGCTTGGTTCATCATTTATTTATTGTACTTTGTTGATGCTCGATTGTTCGAGATTTTTGACGAATGTTCGACCAAGTAGATTAGACGTAGTCACCAATCGAAAAAGTACATCGGCATGTGCATTCTTTATTCTTAAAATATAAGAGATCTCAAAATATTTGAAAGTTTGAATTAGATCCCTCACTTTCTGAAGGTACTTCATCATGATTGGATCTCGGGCTTCAAATTCACCTTTGACCTGATCAGTAACCAATTGTGAGTTGGTGAAGACCTTTAAGTTGTCGACACCAAGCTCTCTCGCAATCTTCAAACTAGCTAGTAAGGCTCCATATTCGGCTTGATTATTGAAAGCTTTGAAGTTAAATCGAAGGGCATATTCAATCATTATCCCTTCAGAGTTGGTGAGGATGAGACCGGCTCCATTTTCTTGAGCATTGGATGCTCCATTAACATATAGCACCTATACAGATTCTAGTTCAACTTTTGAATTTTTAATTTACTCCAACTTGTCATCAGATTTGTGATCAGATCCGTCATCAGGTACAATGCACTCGACGATGAAGTCGGCCAAGACTTGGACTTTCATTGATAGTCATGGGTGATATTGTATGTCAAATTCATTGAGTTTGATCGCCCACTTCATTATTCAATCAGAGGTATCTGATCGATGTAAGATCATCTTCAAAGGTTGGTCCGTTAAGATGACTATCGAGTATCTTTGAAAGTATGGTCGAAGTCGCTAAGTCGATATAATCAGAGCATAGATCATCTTCTCTACCTTCGAGTATATTATCTTAACATTGTGGAGTACTTGGCTGGTATAGTAGATGGACCATTGAATTCGGCTTCCATCCTTTTGGATAGAATTGAACTGACTGCTTCCAAAGAAGTACCAAGTAGAGATACAGCATTCCCCCTCCTTTGGTTTTGTTAGTAGTGGAGGAGACGTCAAAGACTTTTTCAAGTCTTTGAAGGCCTGTCAGCATTCATCTAACCATAAGAAGTCCTTTATTTGCCGCAAGATCTTAAAAAAGAGCAGACACCTTTCTCTCAACTTCGAAATGAATTGACTAAATGCGGCAATCCTTCCATTCAGCTATTGTATCTCTTTTTCGTTGCAGGAATGCTTCATTTTGAGAATAATTTTTATCTTCTCCAGGTTAGCTTTGATTTTCCATTGTGACACGAGAAACTTAAGAAACTTTCCGACGATCACGTCGAATGCACACTTAGTCTGATTCAACTTCATCTGATGTCGTCGAAGTGTGTCGAAGGCTTCTTCTAAATCTCGAACATGGTCACAGATTTCAATGCTTTTCACCAGCATGTTGTTAACATAAACTTTCATAATGCACTCGATTTGTGCCTTGAATACTTTGTTGACTAGTCATTGATAAGTCGCTCCGACATTTTTCAAGCCGAATGGCATTACTTTGTAGCAGTAAATACCTTTATCAATCATGAAGACAGTATTCTTTTCATCTTCGAGCACCATTCGAATCTGATTATATCTCGAGAAGGCATCTATGAAGCTCAAAAGTTTATGCTCTGACGTTGCATCGATCAATTGATCAATCTTCGATAGAGGAAAGCTGTCTTTTGAGTATGGTTTATTCAAGTTAGTATAGTCGATGCAGATCATCTATTTTTTATTGACTTTCCTCACCATCATAATATTAGCTAGTCAATCTGGATAATTGGCTTCTCTGATGAAGCCTGCCACAAGAAGTTTATCTACTTCTTCATCAATAACCTTCTGCCTTTTAGGAGTAAAGATTTTTTTTCTTTTGCCTCACAGATCAATTTAACTTTTAGATCGATATTTAACTGATGAGTTATCACTTCTTGTGGTATCCCAGACATATCAGTTGCCGACCAAACAAAGACATCGACATTTTCCCTCAGTAGATCTACCAGTTGCTTCCATTCTAACTCAGGTAGTTGTGACCCGATTTGAATAGTTTTAGTCGGATCATTTTTTTTCAACAAGATCGAAACCAGTTATTCAACTGGCTCTCCCCTTTCTTCATTTTTTCTCTGATCTAGTTTGTCAATCGATAGAGGATCTTCAGATTTGCTACTATCGATAGAGACCATGAAGCAGTGTCGGACCAATTGTTGATCTCCTTGCATTTCATCGATCCCATTCTTTGTCAAAAATCGGATGAGTAGATAGTAAGTTAAGAAAACTGCTCTCAATGTGTTAAGTTTCGATCATTCAAGTATGGTGTTATAAGCTGAAGGAACTCGGACAACCGTGAACGTTAAGAAGATGATATTTTATCGTGGTTCAGTTCCTACAATCAGAGAGAGTAATTTTTCCCTCCACACTGACTGCATCTCCAGTGAAACCAATAAGGACGTAGAGACTCTTCTGAGTCGGTCAGTTGGTAGTCATATGTGGAAGAAAGTAGAGTAGAATAAGACATCAGTCGAACTTTCATTATCCATGAAATTTTTTTTTACATCAAAATTTACTATCATTGCTGAGACGACGACATCATCATCATGAGGAGTTTGTACTCTTCGAGCATCATCATTCGAAAAAGAGATTACATTATCATGTCGTTGCTTTTTGGATGATTCTTCTTTGGAGTTTGCCCTCTAATCTCTCGATCGTCTGAAAATTATGTTAATGACTCCCACCATTGGTCGATTGTCATTTGCTCCCTCAAATTGAAGCTGAGGTTGTTGGTCGGTAGGAGGTTAACTCGGATGATCACGTCAAAATTTTTTGAGATAGCCTCACCGAATGAGATCTTCTATCTCATCCTTCAATTGAATACACTATTCGATATCATAACCATAGTCATAATAGAACTGATAGTATTTTCTCTTGTCGCGGTTCCTCGGAGGTGCTTTCATTGATGGGGAGACATTGAAGGTAGTCTTCTCTCTCTATCTCCATCAAGATCTGTGCATGAAGAGTAGAGAGGGGTGTAGGAGTCATACCTGTTACCGTAATTGTTTGATTTCAGACTCCGTCGGTGGGGTGAAGCTCTTTTATTGATTGATGTCTGACTAGATTCACCCAGATCTCCACTCCTTTATTTCTTCTTTTGACCTTTCTTCTCGAATTTGCGCTAGTCAGAAGTGCTTTCTTTCGTATAGACATACTTATATGCATGCTTAAGAAGTTTGAGATAGGTTCGAGGGAGCATCTTGTTAAGCGACCAAGCGAACTTGGAGCTTCTGAGCCCCTCTTTATGGTTGAGATAGCCATGTCTTTATTGAGATCCCGAACCTCCAGCATGGCTGTGTTGAAATACACCACAAAGTCTCTGAGTTTTTCTCCCTCCTGCTGCTTAAGGGAGAAGAGGCTGTTGGACGTTCATGGCATCTTCCTACTAGTGCTGAAGTAAGCCACGAACGAGTGTTCCAGCTACTCCAAAATGTGGATGCTTTTCGACTGGAGCCCAGAGAACCAGGCCTGAACAGCTTTTCAGATGGTAGCCAAAAAATCAAGACATAAGAGGGCATCGGTTGCCCCCTGAATTATCATGAGAGTCTTGTAGCCCTCCAGATGGTCAACTGGATCGATGGAGCCATCATAAGGATCCATCTATGACATCTTGAATGGAGTCGGAATTAGTTCGTCCAAGATGCATTGGGAGAAAGGTGGAATAGTGTGGATGCCAAAGTCACTGGAGGACCCTCAGCCATCCACTTGAAGCTGGGCGAGTCGGCAGTCTAGGTCCTTGAGCTTGTGATCATGTCATCAAATCATCACTTTTGAAAAAATATAGGGATAGAATCTCCTGAAGAACTTGAGGATAATGAAGTCAAAGGTAAGCATGGCCTCTTCTCCTTCTTGATACTGTGGTGGCGAGCAGGAGAAGGTGATCGTCGTTGATGGTGGGCAGCACGGTGGAAGTATCAGGATGGTGGTGGCTCGACATGATGGAAATGTCGAGCCAGTCGTTGTTTCGAAGACAGAGAAGGTGATCGTTGCAGGGCACGACGACTGTGCCTGAAGGGCACTGTACGCGGCACCGGCTCCTCTACCATCGATTGCTGTTGCTGTGTTTATTGTTGCTGGAGGCTATGCATTGCCTCCGTCAATGTTCTCACTTGCTGCACTAGTGTAGCGAATTGCTGTGCATCCATAGTGACGACTGGATGCGAGAAACTGAGCTCTGTCAGTGGAAATGGAGGTGGGAGATCTTCCCAACGAGAAGACTATCTGGCAGAGCCAATAGAGTTATTTTGGACTCTTGTTTTCATCATGATTGGACTCGTTCTGCCCTCCTTCCTGGCATGCCAATCTATTGCAGCCAATCTCCGAGTGTGCTTGAGTAAGTCCATACTGATCGAAGTTATATCTGACGAAAATTCTCTGATGCTTAAGTCAGTGGAGAGTAGTGAACAATAGATTTAATGTAGAAATCGGTAGAGTTTAGCCCAGTCAAAAAGCCTCTTTTTCACTATTGCCCCCTTATCTCCCTTTTATAGGTATTTTAAGCATAACTATCGAACACGTGGAGCCCCGCTTATTGTGGCACGATAGGGTAGTTAACCCCTATTATCGGGCCATGATCATGGAGTTAGGAGGTAGTTTGTGCCCACTAATGATCGTGGTCTAGAGTCGTTATCCACGATTGTAATGTCATAATTATAGATTCTGATATCGATTGAGTGTCTTCTGATATCGATTGAGTGTCGGTAATCTAGATATACTGACTGTATGTCGGTGCTTTTGGTATACCGACTGGCCATCGTTGGTAGTTTTGATAAATTGATTGGCCATCGGCTATACAGTCGATCGAGTCATCGAGATGGATTGCTGCCTGAGAAGGCGATCAGGAGTTATCGATAAGTAGCTGGCTTACCAATTGATAGTCGGCTATTTGTGTTCCACGATGTTGATAGGAAGTTGGGTGATGAACTTTGTAGATACTACAGTCGAATCGATAACTCTTTGGAAGGTCCTATTTTGATTGTCCATCATCTGTTCCCAACACTGAGTTGGGTTGACCAACCATAAGTTAGGGGAGCTGTCATTGAATCAGAGGGAAGCAGGTCCGATTGCCCCAACAAGAATGTTGTCATTTTTCAAGATAACAAATAAAGAAGTATACATACATATATGGAGGTAGACTAGGCTCCGATCGATCAAATTCCAACCTATATATGGTCGACTCTCTGACCGTCGGATAGACGTGCATCTCCAAGACTCCCCTAAAAAGCAAACGAAGGACTTCTTTCGTCTGTTAGATGACTTGGCTAAAAAAAAAGAGAGAGATGCGACGGAGATGGAGAGAAAGCACGCATTTACTGTGATGCGATGCCACCCCACGCACGCCTCTCCCACCACAGTTTATATTTATTATTTGAAGTTTATGTTTATCCTTCGATAGTTTGTGTTTATTTTCATAGGACTTTATTTATCGTGTTTATTATGGGTAGACCCTACGATCAATCAATTTGTAGTTTTTATTTATTATTTGAAGTTTGTGTTTATCCTCTGATAGTTTGTGTTTATTTTTACAGGACTTAGTGCTTATCCTCCTCTCTTGTTGTTTATCGTGGATGGATCCAAGATCACTCAATTTTTGAACCATGAGTTTGTATTTATTTTGAAAAGTTTCTATATATCGACATAAATCTGTTTGTGTTTATTATTCACAGTTTCTATTTATCGGCTCCAAAGTGATCTGCTGTCCTTTCTTGCTCATAAACTGCTGTCATCTATTGTTATCTCTTCACCATGAATGAAGGTGCCTTTATGATAGATTCTGAAGAGCTTTCAGAGTTGTGCATGGGCGACTTAATTTGCACAAAGAAAGATTAATCCTTCTTTCACATAAAAAATATAACTTTTATTCACCTTCATAAAAGCACCTTCAGCCTTCATAAAGGTGCCTTCATGAAGGACCTTCCTGAAGGTGCCTTCAGGAAGGCTCATGAAGGCTGGAGCTAGGAGCTAGAGATTTTGAGAGGACTAAAACCGTGGGAAGAAAAAGAAGATGAACAGAAGGCTGGAGATGGGAGCTAGGATTTTGACAGGAACAAAACCATTGAAAGGGAAAAAAGATGAACAGGAGGAGCTAGGATGTTGGTTTCAAATCGAGATTTCAAATTTTAGTGAACTTGGGTCTGGTCGAATGAAATAAATCAATCTAAAATCGCACATCAAAGATGCCTTGATGAACCTAGAAGGAAGGCGCCTACATGAAGCATGTAGGTGCCTACATGCTTCATGTAGGTGCCTGGTTCCTTCGTTAACCATTTTTCAATCATTATGGTTCATGA
>NC_026005.2:19883865-19950447 GCF_000442705.2 Elaeis guineensis
GTACGACATGCAAAGCCTGAAGGAAAACTACCAATTTAAGAGTATCTATAAATACTGTTGAGCTAAGTTGAGATGGAAGTTGTTTCTTTGGATGCATGAGTACGTACGTGCTTTGGGTATTCTACATCTGGGATGAGCATTTGTAGAGTTCAAGAGCATAAATTGATGTTTTTTGGTGAGTTAACATTTAGCAATTAAGCTAAAGGATTAATTGTGTGCTTGACATTACTTGAAAAAATTAGCACTCCTTGAAAGTGATCGGTTTGGTACTATGATAAGCAAGATTCGCAATCTTGATACTATATCCTGTATTGGCACTATGCTAGTAAAGTGTCAATATGCCTAGTACCGGAGTCAGCTTGGCAACTGACACTTAGTGCATCTATATTTGTGCAGTATAGCATGTCCAGTATGGAGCTGTATGCACTTGTACAACAAACCTTGATAATAAGAATGCTTTTTGCAAGAACAGAAATCAAAATGCTGACCAGCTTTTGGCTTATCCTTAAGTGTAACACCTACCTTGCTTTCATAAAAATAATAGGTCTGTGTGGACCCAACCCAAATTCAACTTATGATTTGCTAGGTCACCTTGAAGTTATCTATCTAAAATGAATTTTCATCGAGTCAGATTTGAAACTACCATGACTAGATCAGAATCTTAGCCAAATACATATGTCAAGAAAAATTTATAGTTTATACTATGTGTTATCAAACAGAACAAGTGAAAAAGCTTTTCAAAGCATTTCCACTGAAGCATTGTACAAAGCCCCTTTGGAAAGTAGAAGCAATACCAAACATGCCCTGCTGGGGATGCTGTAAGCCTTATCCTTAACATGTGGACCCCCACTTTTTTGAAGGATATTACCTTGTTGCTTATTTTGTTTCCATTTGAAAAATGGAAAATTTTGAAGAGCTTGTCAAGTTCTTGTGGCAGTTCTTTCCAGTTGATGCTGATTCCATTAAGTCATTCTTAAGAAACTATAGTTGTTAGAAGATAATATGAAGCTTAATAGGAAAGGATTCTAGTGCCCTGCTGGGGATGTTGTAAACCTTATCCTTAATATGTGGACCCCCACTCTTTTAAGGATATTACCTTGTTGCTTACTTTCTTTCCATTTGAAAAATGGAAAATTTTGAAGAGCTTGTCAAGTTCTTGTGGCAGTTCTTTCCAGTTGATGCTGATTCCATTAAGTGATTCTTAAGAAACTATAGTTGTTAGAAGATAATATGAAGCTTAATAGGAAAGGATTCTAGTGCTGTTCAGAAACATTGGATATCTTGACTATGACTCTTTCAGATGAAAAAAAAATGATGCGCGCAATCCTAAGCTTTCTGAAAGTTAAGGATTTGGAATGGACTAATTTGAACAATAGTACGGAACTCTTAGTTGATGGAGGGGGTAATGCACCACTTATCATGTGGCAGAAGATGCCTATAAAAGAGTTAATGAGCTAAACAAACTAAAATGGTGAATAGGAATAAGCTGATCAGTCATTTCTCTTATGATGGAGTTTGGAGGATTGTTAGGATTTTGAAGAGTGAAAAGGTCCACGAATTAGTTCACTTTGCTTTCTTGTTAAATCAACTTGGATATAGAGAATATTATCGTTGATCTTTCATGGTTATCCATTGTGGGCCTACATAGTAAAGCATTTGACTTGTTTTCCTCATGCTTATCAACAAAGGAAGGTAATGTTGTCAAATAGGTTTTCCAAATTAACTTCCAAATGGGATATTAATGATTGAACTCTTGAGTATATTATATCTTTGCTTGACATGATTGCGAGTAATAATCAATTTACTGTCTTCCACATATTATATAATAGATGAATTCGAAGTATCAGCTCAAGGGTATTTAAAGGAAAGTATGTTCTATATCTGCATTATGGATAATGTGTAATATGGTGAGTTAAGAGAGGTTTTGTATGGGTACTGTGACGGCCCAACCCATGTAAGAATCCAAACGAACAAAAAAAAAAAAAATAGAAAAATAAGGGAGAAGACTCCCGAAGGGAGTCTTCTTTCTCCTCTCGCCGGCTCCCAATCGGAGTCGAAGACGAGCTCCCTTCGGTTCTATTTAAGCAGGAGATCCCTCCTCTCTCCCTTCCATTAAAGATCACAAGCTCAGTCGGCGGCAATCGCCGAAAAATTCTCGTGGAAGATCCGTCCCTGTGCCGTCCAATTGCTCGCCGGAAAAGCCTCGCCAGCGTCGGAGGTAAGCCTCCTCCCCTTCCTCTCTTCTCCCCCTTCCTTTCCATGCCAGTGTGCATGCTCGTCGGCGACCGGAGTCGCCGGATTTTGTTGCGGAAGAACCTCTATATTTTGCTTGTTTTTCTTTGATTTCCGACGTCGGTGGTCGCCGCCGACCACCGATTTTGGTCCTCTTCTTATCGACGAGTCACCCTCCTCCTGCCGACGGCAGCCCCACGCCGGCTACGCCGCTGGCCGGCCAACCAACGAGGGGACCTCACGGTCCCTTGTTTTGGCCCAAAGGAACCCACGGGAGAAGAAGAAAAGAAGAAGAAGAAGGAGGAAAAGAAAAAGAAAAAGAAAAGAAAAGAAAAAGAAAAGAAAAAGAAAAGAAAAAGAAAAGAAAAAGAAAAAAGAAAAGGAAAAAAAAGAAAGAAGAAAAATAAAATAATAATAATATAATAATATAATAAATAGGATTTTCTCTCCTCTCTCTTCCGTGAAGAAAAAAAAAGAAAGGAAAGAAAAGAAGAAAAAAATAAAATAAATTAATAAATAATGATATAAATAATAAAATATGAGAAAGAGAGTTTCTCTCTCTTCTTTCTCTCTCTTCAGCCTGAACTAGTATTTTCTCTCTCTAGAATTAGACTTTCTCTCTCTAGAATCCTCTCTCTAGATTATTTCTCTCCTAAGATTTTTAGAATTTTGAGAAGAATGATGATGAATTTAAATGATCCTCGTGATGGATTTTTGATCCGTGATCGTCAGACGGTACACCGACATCCATTTTGATCAGATCAAGTATTTTTAGATTTTATTTCTCATGATCTTATTGAATTGTCCACATGATAATCTTAGCATGATTTGATCTGATCGATCGAATTTGTTGAATCATATCGTTTGAGGAGTTCAAGATGAGTTTTCTCTCTCTAAAATTTTCTCTCTCTAGAATTTTCTCTCTCTAAAGTCATTTCTCTCTCTCGATCGATTTCTCTCTCTTGATCGATTTATCAATGAGAAAATTCTTTCAATAGTCCTGATCTGATTCTAATGAAGAATCCTGATCCATGATTATCAGACAGCGTACTGGCACCCACCTTAATCAGACCATGAATCTTTAGAGTTGATTATCCATGATTTCGATCTAGTCATGACTTGATTTGATCATGTTGATTTCATCAATTGAGATATTGGACCAATCGTAATGTTGGATTGTGTCACCTGATCAATTCGAATCGTACCTCATGAATTCTCTTTCCTCTGATTTTCTCTCTCCACTTGATTTTATGAAATCGATGAAGAAACCTCGGTCCTATCACTTCGAATCTGATTTGATCTGATAGTCAAACTTTGGATCGTTTAGGTCCTAATTAGATTTTGATTAGATGAAATTAGATGATCGGACCCAATTTAAACCGTTGAAATATGGTATTCGTATTCTTTCTAATTATTGAAATTGATTCTGTATAGGATTGTGGATGTTTGATCATGGGATATCGCGATATGATCTATGAACAGAATTTTTGGAAGAAAATTTATAGAATTATGTGGATTTATTGGAATACGTTTGAGGTAAGTAATGTTTCACTTTTTCTAGATTTATCGGCAAATTATAATGTATTTTTCTGATATTATTTGTGAAATGATGCATGAATTGGATGAATGATATTTTGTTATGAAAATATCTTATTTGAAATGTTATGATGAAGCATGATTGAACATATTGATTTCATGATGCATTATATTGATTGATTTCGATACTACATGATTATATATTTTATTATCGAAATTAGAATATGAAATATGATTTATGAAGAATTATGATATAAGAAACACTATTAATTGACAACCTGACTATGTAAAGGACCTTGCCAATGGGGGCATATACGTTGGCAATTGATTGTCCTGAGGGTTTATGTCGCCAGTGAGACCAGCGACATATCGCCAGAGAGACCAGCGACAAACCGTCAGAGAGACCAGCAGTTCCGAAGGACTTTGCTGCCAGATGATTCGCAGCTCACCGCAAGCAGATACGCGTTATTATGACCCTGCCACAGGAAAAATGTGGTCATAGCTCATGGTTGACGAAAAGAATTTAAGAATGAAAGAAATTGAAATTTAGAAAGAAACTTGAATTTTCGAAAAAGAAATAAATTTGGCATGAATTATGTTGCATAATTGAAATTGATTTCGAATTGATGAACTCTATATACTTATTTTTTATAAATGATGATTTACTTAAATGCCTGATGAAATCTTTTGAAAAGTTATCATTGCTTACTGGGCTGTCTAGCTCATTACCTTCTATTTTTATTGTTTTTACAGATGTTGAGGATTTAAGATGATACAAGATATGAATAGAAGAGTGATCAGAAGTAGAATCCCTATACTTTTATTTTAGGTTGAAAGTCTTATTGAATTTGATGTAAGGCCTATGAATCATTGTTGAATTTATTGAGACATTAAAGAAAAAAAATTTAGGTCGTTATGTTTTGGATTTAAATTATTGACTAATTATTCCGTTATTGTTTTAAGATAACATGATAAGATGCCTTGCATGCTTATGGGAAGAGTTTTCTATGAGTATGCGGCGGTTGCCATGACCCTCGATTCACAATCTCGGGTCGGGGGCGTGACAATTATAGTGGTATCAGAGCATAAGTGGATGAATTATGAAACATAGAATCAGATATAGAATGGGTGTAAGTGGATAGATACTAGGGACATTATAGTGTAGATCTTTGATGATTGTAGTAGGAGAAATATTTAAAAATTTTGATTAAACATTGTGATTATGTATAAAAGGATCACAAGAGATTATGATATATGGAGTTTGAAATATAATGGATAATCTGTAGATCATGATATGATTAGTTAGATTTTGATCGAAAGTAATCACAAAAGGATTGACATAAAATTTTATTGTGCATTATGGTTATTAATTTGATCATTGGTTATTCAAGTGAATCGTAAGTTCAAATTCGATATGAGAATAATATTATGATATTACTTCTAGTTGAGAAGTTGACTGTTATTGGCAAGATAAAGATTTGATAATAAAATATTATTCCAGGATGGACTAAGAAAAGTCTTTTATGATGCTTGATTGGAATATTTATCAAAATTGAATTTGGTATGTGGATCATATATAAAGTGGCATATTAGGATGAATGCATATTTGAGGATATTGCAAAGAAACTTATTGATGAAAATCGATTATGAGGTTGTAGAATATTCATCGTACTGGAATCTTTAATCATTATCCTTAGATCTAGATAATAGATCTTATTATGTCTCTTGGAGAGTACATGATGTGTATGAAATTTCAATTTAAAGATTTCGTATCTAAGTTGATCAAGAGATTTTCTGATATTATTGTTGAGATTGTTAATGAAAAATTGATATCTTTAAATTAAGATAAAAGATCTGATTTATATTTATTTCAGATTAAGGGATCCATGTGAATTTATAATTTAGAAATTTTGGATTTAAGAATTGATATGGAGTTTCCTTTGCTTTTGTTAATGAGGTCCCTAATTGAATCTACTATTAAATGGAGATTTGATTTTTTTGAAGCTTGTATGAATGTTATGAAAGGATATTTGATAGATATTGAAGATCCTAATGATAGAAATTTTAGAAAAAAAAAATAATAATGATTTAAAATTTTTATTCTGATTATGTCCAAATTTGACGGAGCATCGAAAGATTTTTTTCGTTGATTTGATTTATAAGAACTTTGATTTGAAAATTTATCGAATTGAATTGATATGAGAATTAAGATTTGATTAATATTGATTTTAGTAAATCTATATGATGGTTTAAATATGATATTGAACTCAAGGGTTAATCAAGATTATTGTACACCAGTAAAAGTATGAATGAGAATCGAAAGTTAATCTTTGACTTCAATTGAAATTTAAAATTTTAGATCTTTTCTATTGATAAGATAAAGAAATAATTTGATCAAAATTTTTTTGATGAAGCTAAAAAATTTTGATTGTTAGATCAGAGTGCGCAGCGGAAGCATGATAATCTGGATTACTTTGAGTAAGTCAGGAATGTTGATTCTTTGAGTCAAAAAATTATGATAGATGATATGGTTTGATACAAAAAAATTTATTGACATTAGAAAGAATAATATTTTAAAATTTTGAATCATTTTAGATATCTTAATGTGACTTTTAAAAGTAGTGCTTCCACCTACTATGCTGCAAAAATAATTAGCATCCTAATTCTAGGATGAGTGGACCTTTGATTTTTGATTTTAGATTTAGAATATCTTAAAATTAAATTTTATAATTCTCTATTTATTAAAAAGAATTTGAGATCATTTATCGAATGATGATTTTGATTTTAGATTAGTATACTCAAATAATTATCTTCAGGGTATAATAAAATTTGAAGTTAGAACTCTTTTGATTATTATTATTTCTCTGACTAAATGAAAAAGATTGAGGTTATCTATTGATATTGACGATTGTTCTACAAAAGATGGATTGGAGTTATTTATAATTTAATTTGATAATAAATTGATTAATTAAGAGTTGTTAATATTTAGATAAAGAAAATTGATATACTTACTTAGAATAGAGACATTGATTTTGATTATAAGAAAAATATAGTTTTGATTTAGATCAATTTTTGAGTTATTGATTTTCATTATGGAATGACTTAATGATAAAATTTGCTTCAAGAATTAGAATATTTAAGAGTTTGAAGATTTGAGTAAAAAAATTTCGATGACTAGAAATAGTGATATTGATTTAATCAACAATGGTGATATTGATCTTTATGAAATGACTTAATGATGAAGTTGCATCGAGAAATAAAATATCAAAAGTTCGAGAATGAGATTGAAATAATAAATCTTCAATCTTTGAAAGTACGAATAAGAGAAAATATTTTTAAATTTTGATTGATTGGGATATCGTCAAATGATTCATAGAAGTATGTTTTCCTATCTTATGATGGGTTGAAATTAAGAGTGGTTAATATTTTAAAATAAATAAATAAATAAATAAATGATGATGAATGAAGTTCTTATGCAAGAATAGAGACATTTACTTTCTTCTATTCACAAGAGATAGATTTGATTTTAATTTGAGTCATGAGATATTGAACATTAATTTTTACAGGAAATGAGATCATAATTTCAAAATCTTGAAAACATTGAAAATCTTTGAGACGTTGATCTTGATAAATAAGAAAATGAATGGTTCCGTTTCAGATCGATATTAATGTATTAACTTTTTCCTTATGAAATGATTTAAGAATAAATTTGTATCAAGAATTAGAATTTTGAAATATTTGAGGATGAAATTCAAGTAAAGAAATACGAAGACTCAAGCAGGAAAAATTTTGAAAACGAAATTTCTTTTAGAGGGGAAGAATGTGACGGCCCAACCCATGTAAGAATCCAAACGAACAAAAAAAATAGAAAAATAGCGGAGAAGACTCCCGAAGGAGTCTTCTTCCTCCTCTCGCCGGCTCCCAATCGGAGTCGGAGACGAGCTCCCTTCGGTTCTATTTAAGGAGGAGATCCCTCCTCTCTCCCTTCCACCAAAGATCACAAGCTCAGTCGGCGGTAATCGCCGAAAAATTCTCGCGGAAGATCCGTCCCTGTGCCGTCCAATTGCTCGCCGGAAAAGCCTCGCCGGCGTCGGAGGTAAACCTCCTCCCCTTCCTTTCTTCTCCCCCTTCCTTTCAATGCCAGTGTGCATGCTCGCCGGCGACCGGAGTCGCCGGATTTTGTTGCGGAAGAACCTCTATATTTTGCTTGTTTTTCTTTGATTTCTAACGTCGGTGGTCGCCGCCGACCATCGATTTTGGCCCTCTTCTTATCGACGAGTCACCCTTCTCCTACCGACGGCCGTCCCACGCCGGCTGCGCCGCCGGCCGGCCAACCAACGAGGGGACCTCACGGTCCCCTGTTTTGGCCCAAAGGAACCCACAGGAGAAGAAGAAAAGAAGAAGAAGAAGGAGGAAAAGAAAAAGAAAAAGAAAAGAAGAAGCAAAAGAAAAGAAAAAGAAGAAAAAGAAAAGAAAAAGAAAAAGGAAAATAAGAAATAAGAAAAATAAAATAATAATAATATAATAATATAATAAATAAGATTTTCTCTCCTCTCTCTTCCGTGAAGAAAAAGAAAAAAAAAAGAAAGGAAAGAAAAGAAGAAAAAAAAATAAAATAAATTAATAAATAATGATATAAATAATAAAATGTGAGAAAGAGAGTTTCTCTCTCTTCCTTCTCTCTCTTCAGCCTGAACTAGTATTTTCTCTCTCTAGAATTGGACTTTCTCTCTCTACTTTCTTTCTCTAGAATCCTCTCTCTAGATTATTTCTCTCCTAAGATTTTTAGAATTTTGAGAAGAATGATGATGAATTTAAATGATCCTCGTGATAGATTTTTGATCCGTGATCGTCGGACGGTACACCGACATCCACTTTGATCAGATCAAGTATTTTTAGATTTTATTTCTCATGATCTTATTGAATTATCCACATGATAATCTTAGCATGATTTGATCTGATCGATCGAATTTGTTGAATCATATCGTTTGAAGAGTTCAAGATGAGTTTTCTCTCTCTAAAATTTTCTCTCTCTAGAATTTTCTCTCTCTAAAGTCATTTTTCTCTCTCGATCGATTTCTCTCTCTTGATCAATTTATCAATGAGGAAATTCTTTCAATAGTCCTGATCTGATTCTAATGAAGAATCCTGATCCATGATTGTCAGACAGCGTACTGGCACCCACCTTAATCAGATCATGAATCTTTAGATTTGATTATCCATGATTTCGATCTAGCCATGATTTGATTTGATCATGTTGATTTCATCAATTGAGATACTGGACCAAACGTAATGTTGGATTGTGTCACCTGATCAATTCGAATCGTACCTCATGAATTCTCTCTCCTCTGATTTTCTCTCTCCACTTGATTTTATGAAATCGATGAAGAAACCTCGGTCCTATCACTTCGAATCTGATTTGATCTGATAGTCAAACTTTGGATCATTTAGGTCCTAATTAGATTTTGATTAGATGAAATTAGATGATCGGACCCAATCTAAACCGTTGAAATATGGTATTCGTATTCTTTCTAATTATTGAAATTGATTCTGTATAGGATTGTGGATGTTTGATCATAGGATATCGCGATATGATCTACGAACAGAATTTTTGAAAGAAAATTTATAGAATTATGTGGATTTTTTGGAATACGTTTGAGGTAAGTAATGTTTCACTTTTTCTAGATTTATCGACAAATTATAATGTATTTTTCTGACATGATTTGTGAAATGATGCATGAATTGGATGAATGATATTTTGTTATAAAAATATCTTATTTGAAATGTTATGATGAAGCATGATTGAACATATTGATTTCATGATGCATTATATTGATTGATTTCGATACTACATGATTATATGTTTTATTATCGAAATTAGAATATGAAATATGATTTATGAAGAATTATGATATAAGAAACACTATGAATTGACAACCTGACTATGTAAAGGATCCTGCCAATGCGGGCATATACGTTGGCAATTGATTGTCCTGAGGGTTTATGTCGCCTGCGAGACCAGCGACATGTCGCCAGAGAGACCAGCGACAAACCGTCAGAGAGACCAGCGGTTCCGAAGGACTTTGCTGCTAGATGATTTGCAGCTCACCGCAAGCAGATACGCGGTATTATGACCCTGCCACAGAAAAAATGTGGTCATAGCTCATGGTTGATGAAAAGAATTTAAGAATGAAAGAAATTGAAATTTAGAAAGAAACTTGAATTTTCGAAAAAGAAATGAATTTGGCATGAATTATGTTGCATAATTGAAATTGATTTCGAATTGATGAACTCTATATACTTATTTTCTATAAATGATGATTTACTTAAATGCCTGATGAAATCTTTTGAAAAGTGATCATTGCTTACTGGGCTGTCTAGCTCATTACCTCCTATTTTTATTGTTTTTACAGATGTTGAGGAATTAAGATGATACAAGATATGAATAGAAGAGTGATCAGAAGTAGAATCCCTATACTTTTATTTTAGGTTGAAAGTCTTATTGAATTTGATGTAAGGCCTATGAATCATTGTTGAATTTATTGAGACATTAAAGAAAAAAAATTTAGGTCGTTATGTTTTGGATTTAAATTATTGACTAATTATTCCGCTGTTGTTTTAAGATAATATGATAAGATGCCTTGCATGCTTATGGGAAGAGTTTTCTATGAGTATGCGGCGGTTGCCATGACCCTCGATTCACAATCTCGGGTCGGGGGCGTGACAGGTACAATGACCCACTTATGTCGTGCTCAAAACTAGAGCTAGTGTGGAACTGGACTCTGGTGCACAAGCTGGAAAGCGTAGCTTTCATAGACTTGGGATGTGGAAGTGTCTAAACGGTGTTTATGTAACAAAGAATAAGGTCACCTAAAATTAATCAGATCTTCTCCGTTTTCAAGAATATATGATGGTAGCTTGCAATTTTCCTTGTTATACTTTCCTCATCATAAGACTTCATGCCTTGTTTTCTGAGAAGCTGTTGAGATTTAAAATTTTCCTGCTTGAAGCAACAAAGCTACTTTCTGAAAAACAAAGGTAGAACCAATCATTAATAGAAGTGCAAAATTATTAGTACACTGTGAACAATAATTGATCAACCAAATTACAAGAATATATCAAGGGAACAACATTATGTGAATTTGTATGATGGCCTCTGAACTTTTATAGCCTATTGATCTTTGGATACTTATAAAGTTGTGCTAGTTTTGACTCGTCTCATTTTCGTGTAAGTTTCATTTCTTGATTTTCTCATGCTGATTTTCACATGGAATTACAGTTGCCATTGTCGTTGTTTGGAGGTTCAGGAAACTATGCATCTGCTCTGTTTCTTGCAGCCTCCAATGCAAATATGGTGGACAAGGTTGAATCTGAGATTCTTGACATTGTTGAGGCATCCAAGAGGAGCCCTCTGTTCTCGCAGTTTATCAAGGATTTGTCAGTACCTAGAGAGACTAGGGTAAAGGCTGTAAAAGAAGTATTTGCTGAAGCTGGTTTTTCGGATACCACCAAAAATTTCTTGGGTATGTCCTAAATAAGTTTGCTTTTATGAAATTGCTTTTAGTTTAATGATTAATAGACTATTTTGGGGTGTAGGATGCAAATATCTTTTCTATTTGTGTGACATCATAAAGAAACCTATGGCATGAGATATGCTCAGTTAACTGGTGCTATGCTACAAGGATTTTTTTTAATTTTGCATAACCGGATGACATTGCCTGAATAGCTGTATATTACGTGTTGCTACCAGTCTTGTATCTGACATTTTGTGTATAGCATATACGTATTGCTATGGCATGTGTTCTTCTTTCAGGGAAAGATTTTGGATGAGTTTTTTATATTTTTTTCCATCTGTGTCTACTTATCCGGAGGGCATATGCCCTGTACATCTGTTTAGATTTTGCATCATATTCTAGTGATGCGTCTTATAGTTTTTCACAGATTATGTCTGCCTGAACTAATGGAAAGCTTAACCAATTTCTGAAAACCATAATAAATTGTTAACCATTGACTTCATGTTTTTTAAAATGCACAAGAAGTGTCAATTGATTGCTCTCAGTACTTGTGAATATATCTGCTTGATCAATTTATTGTTTGACTTGATAAGAGTTCTTGTTAGACAATTGGGTATGAAGGGGTGCATGTCATTAATGCATGGGGTATATGAAGGGCATGTACACCATATACCATTATCTGTTGTAACTGTAGGATAAGTTTTGCTAAAATTTATACTTTTCAGTCATATGCTCAAAAGATATCATCATATGAAAGTAGCATACCTTTTTTCGTTATGGACTACACATGGTCATATAACATTACTTCTCCACATTTTCTAGCTGACCCAACTAGTCTGGGATTAAGGCTTAGTCATGTATTGACTTTTTATTTACCTGCTTCCTTTTGTTATGCATGATTTCTGGAGTATACAAACACAAAATGCTTTTCTCCAGCTTGGGAGTTGCTCTATTATTATTATCGTTCTACTGACGTAAATTTCTTTCATGCATAGGTAGTTGATGTAGATGTTCTTATCTATCTAATTACATTCTTATTCTGCATGTCCTCATGAATTATGTCATCTCATTATGCTCATATCATTTTTGAGGTATTTATTTTATCATGTAAAATACCATATTTCTCAGCTGGAATATACTGTATATTATATTTTACTGCTATAGTTCATGGGCGTGCGCATATTAGTATTACCTGTTGCCTTTTGGCATATTAGTATCCCCCCACCCCCCCAACCAAAAAAGAAAAAAACAACTCCCTTATCATTATATGGACATTCTAATTTTTCATTTCATCTTTTTTATCTATACCAGCTGTCTTGGCTGATAATGGGAGACTTAGACATGTAGAGCGTATTTCTAAGAGATTTGTTGAATTGGCAATGGCGCACAAGGGTGAAGTGAAAGTTATTGTCACAACCGTTATTGTAAGTTCACTTCCTTCTTTTTTGCACTGTTTATATGGATGATAGCTAATGTAAAGTTCATTTATCAAGGAAAAATAGAAATGATGAGACACTAGGTGAAAATGAGTTGATAAAAAAGTATTCCTTGATCCTGTATTTAGTAAGCCACTGTTGGATTGAATAACATGCTCTCTGACTGGAAATACATTGTGGGGAAATATGTAAATGTTCATGTGGAGCTTATGGTTATGGGTTTAATAGTTCTTGCGTATATGTTAAATTAGGAATTGAAAGAAATCACATGCATTTTGACTTAAAAATGTTTTTTCATCATCTTTTTTCCCCACTAGTAAGGTTGCTTTACAAGTTCTCCAACAAAATATGTGCTTCTAACCTATTTCTTAATATATATATATATATAGAGAGAGAGAGAGAGAGATATTAGATATAGATATAGATACAGATATATATGTGCAGATGTACATATGTATGTACATTCATATAGTAGGTTTTTTACACTAGTTGCACTATTAACTTGTCTGTAATTGCAATCGGTCATTTTTTCCCTTTTAGAGTGTTTCATCGAGTGTTCTCATATGGCTTGGGCTGCTGCCCGCATGAATTTATTTTTTCAAAACTTAGCTTGTAATCATGGTATCAAACAATCATGCACGTATAGGATGCACTTGGGTGTTAAATTGGCATGATTCATGAAATCAAAATCAAAATTTGGATATAATATGCAGAATTCGTGTGCAGATTTGTTCTATTTTTATCAATTTCTTTCTGGCAAATTAAATTTAAGTGTTGCTCTGGTTGGAGTTGGGCCTGTCAGCCAAATTCCAGATTTACCTGTTGAGCCTATTATGGTCAAGTAAAGTGTAATTTAGTTGGATCTAGTTTTGCATTACCCAGTTCCTAAATTAATTAGCCAGTGGTGTTTAGGCTTGGAACCAGTACCAGATTCCAGAGGTTAGATATCAAAACCATGTTGAGTTTGTGTAATTTGGTTTGGTCCTATCCCCCTGCACCTCTACTTGTTTGACTTTCTCAGAGACATCTATACCCTTTTCAAGTGCAGTGTTGACATAAAACATCATGGGCTGGCATTTGTGTGTTTAGATCAAAGTTTTAAATCTCGTGGAATGGAGGTGTCCCACTATCTCCATGCAACGGGACGCCTCGTTGTCCCATCTTGTCCTGATCACACATCCCAGTAGATATTCTTCATCTCTCTTTCCTTCTTTTTTCCTTTCTTTTCTTCTTTTCTTTTATTTTCTTCTACCTTCCTTTCTTTCTTTTTCTTCCTTCTCTTTGTCATCCCTTTCTTTCTTTTTTCTTTTTCTTCTTATTTCTCTTTCCTTTCTTTCTTCTTTCCTTCCTTTCATTTTCTTCTCCCTTTCCTTCATGCTTTCATTTTTTTTCTTCTTTCCTTTCACTTTTCACTTTTTCCGTCTTCCTTTCTTTCTTTCTTCTTTCTTCTTTCTTCTTTCTTGTTCTTTTCCTGCATGAATGGGTTTCGAAGTCCCGACCTCATCCCTGTCCCATTTTCTTATAGAAATGGGATGACACTGCCGGGACGCCCCCCATTCCGTCGAGACGTAAAATCTTGGTTCAGATCAATTTGGCCATTATGATGACAGTCTGTGACATTTGTAACATAAACCGTTATTGGAAATGGTGACAAATCAGCTTATTTTGTTAATTATGAATTATATCTTTTCTCCTTGATTCTCCATTGACTGATTATTCACTTTACTGTTATGTTTTAAATTAAACAAAAGGTTTATTATTTGTTAGTCAATGCTTCATGGTACCTTTGGCCCCATATTCATGAGGCTGGATAATAAATAGTGTATTCTGTAGCTTCATTGGTATAGGTTGGAACCAGTAAGATGTGGATCGACATTCTTTGGGGAAAATGACAGAGAGAAGAGGAAGAGGAGAGGAAAAGGTGCCAGGGATGTATGATGGTGATAGAATTAAAGTAGAATGAGGGTTGCTTTTTGTTGAATCATCTAGAGCTATAGACATTTAAGATGGGCAGTTAGTATTTGCTAAACTAAAAGAAGGAAAAAAAAAAAAAAAAAGAGATCTCTCAGCTAATCCTTCAAGTCAATTGTTACAGCATGGTTGCCATTCGTTCAAGGTGTTCTTTTGATAGCCTTTTAAACTATACTTTCTATTAATTCAAATTGTAGTTAATTGTTTTCTGCATCTTGTCACCAGCCACTTCCTGCTGAAGAGGAAAAAGAACTGAAGCAAACATTGCAAGAAATTCTTGGACAAGGGAAAACTGTAATTATAGAACAAAAGGTACGTCTTTGTTGCATAAGGCGTTGCTTATCATTTGCTTAGGTGAATTTTTTAAAAGGTGGTCTTTTGAGTTTCAAAGATTGGTTATTGGATTTCTTGTTTTAAAACTAAACACATTACTTTCCTCTTCCAAGGGATGTTTGCCTCTTTGCTTGTAATTCTTTCTTTTCAGAAAAAGAAAAAGCTTTTTAAAAGCATTTCACGTTTTATCAATTTTCCCATATTGTATGCTCTGCTGCTATTTGTGCTTGTAACTTTTGCCATCACCGTGAACATAACCACATTTCGAAATTGTCTCTAGCGACTTTACATATTTACTTCAAGAAAATTGTGATACATTAGTTTAGGAAGTTACTGTATTCTTTAAGAAACGAAAAGATTTAAAAAGCATGTCCCGTGGACATTGAAACTGTTCCCATAAAAGCCTAGACCGAGCAACCGCTTCAAAAAGAAAAGGAGCAGCCTTTTCCTCCCAGAAGTTGGATGTTGAATGATCTTGGTGGATATCAGGCGTTCTAGTTTTTTTTGTGGTTTCCAACGTGTTAGTTATCTTTATCTTTTGGTTCATTTGATTTTTTTTCCTCTTTTTTTTTTGGTATTGTTAGTAGCTGTAGCCAAATGACTTTGAGGTTTGCTTGGTTGACAATAAGTTGGTGCAGTAAAACTTCTTGCTCTTTATATATTGGCTTTGCAGATTGATCCCAGTATTCTTGGAGGTTTGGTGGTTGAATTCGGGCAGAAAGTATTTGACATGTCTATAAAGACAAGGGCAAAGCAAATGGAGAATTTCTTGAGGGAACCTATTAATTTTGGCAGCTTAAAGTAACCCAGATTGGCAGTTCCTAGCAAGATGGCTGACCTGGTAGACCATTCGATACAATTCCTACTTGTCTCTCTCTGACTGAAATAAAGTTTTGAGAGAAGGGCACTCTTAGTCTTATAGGGCATGGCCCGGCATAAATCTTTTCCCTTTTTTTCATTGCTTGTGTCCTCAAATTCAAGCTTTAAAGTTATTAAGAGCGGCCGATTTAAATTTTTTTCAGTGAATGGATATAATAAACTTTTATTATTATCGTTGACCAGTTTGTGGTATTATTATGCTGTTCTAGCAGGAGTATACTTGACAGACACGGATCTTTGTTAAGTTGTTGTGATTTGACACATCGAAATTAAAATTCTTTTGGACGGTAGAAAATTTCAGTGTTTCATGTGTTGACGATTTTTCAAAAGGTGCGAGATGATCATGGTGATGATGACAATGATTGCTCACCTAATAAAGCATTCTTTATGCCAAAGACTTTGTAATGAAAATATAAAAATAAAAAAGATTGTTCTTTGATAATTTGATTGCACCTCGTTAGCATTTGAGTGCAAAGTCATTCCAAGTGATGTTAAAGTGTAGCATACACTATCGTTCAAGTCCCACAGAAAATGTGATTTAATGTGTTGTAATGTGAAGCAGTTGCATTTTTCCTGAAAGTCGGGGAATATCTGGTTGCACGTCCCACAGAAAATGTGATTTAATGTGTTGCGATACGAAGCAGTTGCCTTTTTCCTGAAAGTCGGGGAATATCTGGTTGCGTTTTTGTGGACTTTAACCAAATCAATAACAAAATATTTGGACCTCAAACTTACTTCCATCTACTTATCATTTATTAAAACTTATTTTCATCCATCGATCCTATCACGATTTATTAATACTACATAGTGTATGATAAGATTATCACAATGCCTGCCATGGATGAGGCAGAGCCGGATAAAGGAGCATCAAGAATTCTCAAGTACAGTTGCAGGATAAAATCAGGTGACACCCAGGTGCCAAGCTCCCAAACCAGAAAGCCCGTGAATTAACTACAACCTTTTGGAACCACCGATACCAAATTAACCAACGTAATTTCCCTTTAAAGTATGAAATTGTATGGCGATTTGAAGTACCATGGTATCTTTCTGAATATCAATTCTACATTCTATCAAAAATTCATAACCTCTTTTAGTCAATCAAAAAATATCTTTTGCAGGGCACTTCAAAGTTTGTTGTTGATGACACAAAAGCCTAAACCCAAAGATGCCTAAGAGCTTGAATCATTCTACAGAGACAAGCAAGCCTTCGGCTTTAGTTCCACTCATTCAAGAGTATCTGCTATTGCTATGCAATCATGCAGCCACAAAACAGGGGCAAAAACCACAGACATTAGATGCCTATTTATTTAGTTGGCAGTGTCAGCAGACGCTGCCGAGTCTGCTGAGGTGGAAGTCGCAGTTGCATCCCTTGGGCACTGAGATACATAAGGCTTCAGCTGCACCAGTATATATATATAAAATTAGAAAAAAAATGGAAATGATAAAGAGCAATAACCCAAAAAGTTTTTTGTCATAGGTTGAGCTGATTGTCAACGGTGCAGGTATAAGCTGAATATGCTTTTACAAAATTGGTTTTACCAATGATATAAACTGTTGTATTTGCTTTCTAGTCATAAATATTCAGCAGATAATTATAGTATGGTCGCATGTAATTGAATTTTCTCTTTACTGACATCAGTCTTATGTTAGAGGAGGTTGAATGTAACTTGTGAAAAAAGAGTGGCCCATGATTAAGGCCATAATTACCATAGGTTGCACAGTAATTGCAGACTTGTATCAGGCTATCACTACTCACACCAGCCACAATTCCTTGTTTGTACATTTCCTTGGTAACTCTATTTGCTACAGACTTGTACCCTGAACATTCATGCAGCTACGACTAAGGACAACCTCCAGCCAGGTGATTTGGGATTTAGAGGGAATGAAAGAGAGGATAGATGGAGGATCAGCTCATTTCCTTGGTAACTCTAGTTGCTACAGCCTTATACCCTGAACTTTCATGCAGCTACATCCGAGTACAACCTCTAGCCAGGTGATTTGGGATTTAGAGGGAACGAAAGAGAGAATAGTTGGAGGATCAGCTCAAAAATGGGCGGGAGAAGATGCCATGGGATCGCAATGCTGGGGAGGTGGGGGGAGAGTCAGAAGACTAGAAGAGCATCAATTATCTTCTTTGTAGAAATAAAATATACCATTACAAGTAACAATTTGATCAAATGCTTGGTGATAATTAACAAATGAAAAATGAGTACAGATATTATGGAATGATATAGTAAAGGTGTACCACTAAGCACTATGTTTGTGTTGCTTTAACCCTTGATTGTGTAATGTATAATTCTGAAAACAAATCATACTTGTCAACCGCAGCTATCATATTCCTGAATTGTAAGCACAAGATCTTGCTTAGTTTCTAAAAATTTAAGATATTGATGTAAAACATAGCCAAAGTTTATGTTTCTTTTAAATCCCTTTCAACATCTACATGTCTTTAATCTTACTTAAAACTACAAAGTTTAAATTCAAAAGATCAATTTTCACCTTTACCAAAAAAAAAAAAAAAAAAGAGAGAGAGAGATCAATTTTCACCAAAAAATTCAAAACATCATTAAAAAACTAATACTATAACTCCACAAGGCTTCGACCAGTACTGTTTCAGATAAAACTTCAGACCCCGACATTAATTTAGTGCTACCGAACTACATTTAATCATGCTATGAGGTAGTATGCTATTTTGTTGGTACATTACAATGTGTGTGCGTGTGTGTATGTAATAAACAACTATAGGATGTAATGCTTTAATCATATCCTGTATCACGAATGTATTCAGATACATCATGACATATTATATACCATACAGCAAAAGCTAACAGTAAATGACCACAAAAAACAATACGTTATATTGAAAAGCCATATAATTTCAAAAGGAAACACATAGTATAGCATATAAATTAGCTTTTATAAAATAACCAACAAGCATTCCCAGAATAACTGCTTGATCAGATAAGCATTCAAAATCAGAGTATCAACGGATGATAATGCCATGAGTTATAATGCTAGCAAGGTAGAGATTACCTTAAAGTCAGTCAAATCCGGGACCACATAACGTGGCAACTTTTCATCCATCACAACGTACCCACCTGTTCATATGGTTGACTTCAAACAATGAAAATCACATTTCACTAAATTCGAATCCAAATCAGACTTATGACATTATTTTGAAGGCTTTCAAGTTTGTTTACATACAAATTACATGACCTAGTTCCTCAGTTTCTCCAAAAGTTTGAGTAAATAGAGACTGGGAATGAAGTTAGAAGATAGTGGTAACCTTTACGAGTGTGGAAACCAGTGGGCTTGCAATTCTTTCCCTTGTAATAGTCTCGAGGCCCTCTTTTCGAAGATAATATATTTAATGATGAAGTTCGTTTCCTCCGCATCGCCCTCCCTAACCCTATGATCAATCCCAATGGCATATTCTGATCCTTCCCCAACCAAAAGAAAACACATAACACAATTTTAAATGTAAGAAAAAAATTATATAGTTGAAATAAATGGCACGAATGTGAGTATCAGTTTCTATACGAAACAAACTCAGAAGCGAATCTATGTAGGTAATCATGAATATCAAATTTCCAAAAACACTTCATTGATAAGCAGTAAAACTCAAGAACCAAGATGAACAGATATGGCTGTCAACCAACAAAAATGAAGAACATGAAAAAAAAAAAAAAGAAATGACACATTGCTACTAAAATGTTTCACAAAGTTATGCTAAAGCAGAGTGCTTTTGTTATAAAAACAAACTCTTGGTTATTCTTTTCGGGGGCACATGTGTCAAATCTTTGGGGAAAAAAAAAAGATCGACATCCACCTTTTTATAAAAATAAGTACAAAAGATGGTATGGCCATCAAAATTCATTGACAATATGGACAGATTATATCAAAGGGGCAGCATGGAAAGGCCAAGGAACAGGGGAGAAAAGGGGAATGGGGTGGTGTGGTGTGGAGAAATTATGAAAGAGGGGAAGCAAACATGGGCTGTAACAGAGTTACATCGGACAAAAACACCGAATTCTTCACCACCTGAATTATTTTGCACTGCCCTTTTCCTTTAAGAATCAAGATCCACTAAGTGTTGGCAACTTTGTTAAAAACTGACTTAAAAAAGGCATATAACTATGTGGAATTAGACCATCTTATCTGTTGTAGATGAATTTGGTTCTGGAGTCTCATCAGATTAGCTCATATTTTACTATTAACTAATAAAATTCTCCTAGTTTCTTTCTTTCAGATTTCATGAAACCCATGACCAGGCCATCCATTCTCTCCTTCATGTTTAAATTATGAAGATGTCATGGTCCGAACGATGAACCAGATGAGGGTTTTGCTGGTAGGTTATTTAGGCTATGGTATAACAACATGCAGATAATATGACCATTTTTTTGGTGTCCATTAGTTGATGAAGGAATTGTTAAATGTTTACCTGAAGCTATGTGGAGCCAAAAGGGAAAATGATGTAAAACTAATTAATTGGAGTTAGTACAGGATTATGGAACTCACCATTGGCTACCTCATGATGCAGAAAATTCAAAGAACAGTAGCAGTTATAATTCTAGAATTTAAGAAGTTCGCAGAAAGTTTTGACTCCGTAGAAAAAACGCTGTCTCAATAGGGAATTAATGTCCTGATTACCACAATCCTATTCGCAGTTGCTAATTTTTTTCCTAATTGATTATAGTGGCATCAAGATTCCTAACTCCATGAAGTTTTTTGCTTAAAGAAGAGAAACGAAAAATAGAAGAAAAAGAAAACTTGATCCTACTTGATATGTCCATTGTCAAAGAAGTGGTGGTGGAAGTTGGAAGCAGATGAAACATCCGTGAATTGTAAAACTCAACGACAAGGTGGATTCCGGTGTAAGGATCTACAACAAAGGAATCATTACCACAAGAACTCGCTCCATCGGTGGAGGGCCCCAAAGGCGATGGGCCGCGACGACTAAGGTCGGGGTGACGGCCACGCATATTCATAAGGGTTAGGGTTCCAGCGTGAAGAGGATTAGGGTTGGGGCTTCGGCGGCAACATTTGGCCGAAGTCTGACTTCGAGGGGAAGAGGAAGGAAGTGGAAGGGAAAGAGGAGGGGGGCGGACTCACCGGAATTGGAGAAGGGATCGATCGGAAGCGTCGGCACGGGATCGGAGAGACCCGAGAGCAGAGAGATGATTAAAGCGCCGGGTATTTATATATATATATATATATATATAGATCAACCCACAAAATGCTCCTAAACGCTCTACCATGTAGAAGATGACCTGATCTATTATCCTATTTGCCTCCCGATGAATAAGCTTAATTACAGAGAGACATGCATCCCTCAAAGCATCCTAGATATCTCATGGAGAGTCCGAAGGTAACAAAATTTATCTAAAAATATATATTTTTTAAATAAATATTTTTTTAAATAATATATAAAAAATAAATATAAAAAATAATTTATTTATAATCTTTTATGTATTGAAACATGACTCAAAAATCTGTTATCTATATTTTTTTACATCACTAATTTTTTAAATAAAGTACTAAAATTTATTCATATTTTTAATTATATTTTTTATTATATAAATATTATTATATATAATAACATAGTATACTATATTATATTATAATATATAATATTATATAATATATATTCATAAATATAAATAAAATATATTATATATAAGATAATATAATAAATTATATTATATATAATAAAATCAAATACAGTATATAATGTTAATATATATTAAAATAATATATTATCATATATATTATATTTTATTATAATATTATAATATATTAATATTATATTATTATAATAATATATTATATTAAAGATAATAAAATTGTATTATCTATTAATTATATTATATGATATTATATAAGATAGTATTATATATTATTATATTATTATTATAGGATTAAACGTATATTAGGAATGAAAAAAAAAATATTTTTTTAGTTTTGGAAGTAGAGCTTTTAAGGAGTAGAATTTTTTAAAGTAGAATTTTTATAAAAAGCTATTGGTTATTTAGTAACCATATTTATAAAGTACTTTAAAATTTTAATATATATTTGATAACTAAAATAAAAAAAATATTTTTGGTAGGATTAAGTGATAGCAAAAGATATTGATACTATTGTATAGTGGAGAATAATATGACATAATATTATATATTAAAAAATTATATTATATAATATTATTAATATATAATATAACAGAATAGTGTAATATAATATTATTATAATTTAATAAATTATATTATATTTTTATGATATAATACTATAATAGATTTATTATACATTTATAATATATCATAATATTAATTTATTATTATATTATGTTTATAATATAATAATATAATATGATATGAGATAATATGTAATTATAAGATTTATTAGTGGACATTTCGATCATTAGAAAAAATTTATTTAAATTAAAACAGCTTCTCGACATTGATCAAAAAGTATTTTTGAAAAAAAGTTAGACCTTCTTACCTTTTTGATAAAGCCAAAATAGCTTTTCAATTTTTTATCAAATATTATTGTACCATCTAAAAGTACTTTTAAAGAGCTAGAAAGTATTTTCTCTAAAAGCTTTGCTATAGAGGGCTTTACCTACCTCTTAGGTGGGTAAGACTTTCTTTCATTTCATGAATAAATACTGACTATAAGAAATTATTTATCTACTTAGAGAAACCTAAAAATATAGGTAAGTTAATTAATAGAAAAGTTGACTAACTTTTTCATAATATTTATCCATCAAAGAATAAGCCCAAAAGGAGATAAATAGAAGCATAGATCCATCTGATAACTATAGTGGTCTCCCTCAATAATCAAGTGGTCCACAATCCCTACCCAAACCATTCTCAGCTCTGCTCTAGACACCGAAATATCCAAATCTGATTATCTCCTATCGCCACTAACATGGAATTTGCTATCCTCATAATAAAACCCGACCCATCATATTGACCACTTTCCAAGACACTATTATCGAAGTTGACTTTAAAAGAACTCGAGGATAAGAAGTCGCTATAGGAGCATGAAAGAAGTCCCAGATATCCCGAGCTATTACGGTCTCTCCAATGGAAGAATTCTGAATGTTCTCCTTGGCCTGAATGATGGCTCTTTCTATTAGAAATCTGACTGACAGTTTGGTTCCTTCATCTTGCTTTTTTTTTCTAAAAAAAAAGAAAAGAAAAAAATATGAGTCTAAAAATTTTGAGAGTTTGTCAAGAAGATCCAACTTAGTTATCAAAATTTTATCTTAAAATATCTTTTTTAGAAAAAAATGATAATTTGCTATCAATTTGATTTACCCGAGTTAAGTTTGATGAAAGGCATTTCTTTTCTCCTTTTTGTCTTTCTAAAAAGCATGACAAAATACATTTATTTTCTTTTCAAACCATCATTTTTCTAAATACTAAAAATACAAGTTTTTGCATAGAGGTCAAAAAAAGTGTGACGTCTAAGATAATTTCTTATTGAAAATTAACAAAAAAAGATTATTGAGAAATGTGAGTTTAATAGTGGTTATTGTGATAGTCATTATAATTTAAAGACTACATTTTCTCAACTTAATTAGGGCATATAGGATGAAGGTATAATATATCATTTTAAAGAAATAAGGTGGTTGAATGAATGAGGTCCAATTTAGCACATATCTTCACAAATTGACTGTTGAATTATAAAATTTAGAGCAAAATCGTATTTATTTTTATGTAAATTGTTTCATTATACTTGATTGATATTGAAACATATTAGACCATGCTCATAGAAATTGATAGACATACCTAACATTTATTTCAATCTAATTACTTTTCATAAGGTAGGATTGGACCGAAGGATTTTTCTTGTGCATAGCATATGCGTATGCTAGCATACCACATTTAAAAATTTATAATATATATATATATATATATATATATATATATATATATATATATATATATATATATATATATATATATATATATATATATATTAAAAAAAAAACTCGACCATCATAAAACATGATCCTCCCCAGCCTAAAAATGTTCCTTTTGTATAGCTCAACTTCAAGTCCATGACCTAGATACAATTTAATCTCAAGTGAAGATCTTAAACTGTCCATTTATACTTTTTTTTCTTCTTTTTTTTTTACATGGAGTAGATTCAAGCCGTTTCCTACATCTAGTCTACCCAACTCATCCTCCTTAATTTTTCTTGCATGGCAATTTAGCTGATGCAAGAGCCTGCCACCATCCTCACTCTCACATTCAAAAAGCTATTGCAGGTGGGTCTTCATAGATTCTAAGAAAGCCAGAAATTAAACCCAATCATGCACTTGAACCATGCGTGAACATGCCACATTTGCACCTGTTCATGCTCCTGAACCATGTCCTGGTCTCACCAAAAAACACAATCTATTGTGCCACCAAGATCATAAAAGCATCAGAAAATTCTTCAAATTTGAATGCCCTGCATTTATAAATGGACGCAAGCAGTGAACTACAAATTGGAGTTGGCTTCCCAACGGATTCATTCATATAAATAGATTTGGAAAGAAAAGCTTTATGTACATGAAAACAAAACCAAACTGACATCAACTTCCTGTGCCCCAAAAGCTGCCAAACCAAAATAGCCCTTCTTCCTTAACAAACTCCTCCCACATCTTATCAGCTTCCAAGAAACACCTCCTATCACCAGCCCAACTCTTCCGTTCAATAATAAGATCATGCACTCCTTGAACTCCTAACACCTCTCCTCTCTCAAACTTGTCTCTCTCTCCAATCACATATTCATATTTCTTCGATCTCTTTCTAAGCTTTCGCAGCACAGTTTTCTTCGACTTCACTGCCATTCTCTGTGGTAATCTGATGAAGAGGGACGCTGTGATTTGGAGGAGCAAGCAAGGGCAGCAGCAACATACCACGACGCAGTCCACGGCGAATAAGCTGCACTCCTCCAAGGTGCTGGACATTGGTTTTGGAAGATTCAAGGAGAGCAAGAAGAGAGAGAGAGAGAGAGAGAGAGAGAGGAGGAGATTGATGGAAAGCCATTGCTTAAAATGTTTTAAGGTGGTGCAACAAGGAACACAACTTGTTAAAGTATGAAGGCTTGTCGTGGAAGTGACTTAAGAGAGAATGGCACGGCTTTAAGCATTGCTTTATTTGATTTGCCTCAAAATTAAAAAAAGCTATTGCCTTTATTTGACACTCGTAAGCCAACCTGTTTGTCATCCGGAATGTTGGGTGTAGACATGACTAATAGATCCAAATAATAATAATAATAATGAGTGTGGATAATATAAATATGAAGAGTGTTTCCTTGAGCTTCAAAGATGTCATTAACGGTTTAGTTTACTTAATAAGACATGAGATCATACTAAACTAACCATTGGATTTGAGTTTGCAAAAAATAGATTTCCTCTCCTTTACATTTTGACATGCTTGATGTAACCAAAAGTTCTCAAATTTGATGATGAAAGGTCATGCCGACCATGGCGTTGCGCACGACTGCATGAGCTCTATGAGGTGCATAATGGGTGAGTTAGGCCAAGTAAAGGTAAGCCCAGCACAATCCAACTAATAAAATACCTAATCTGACCTGAAAATGAACCCAATGGTCCACATCACCCTGATTATTTATTGCCAATAACACACAAAGACAGGAGTCAAAGCCTCAAAGGTGAGCGTCCTTTGGTGCACTTTCAGAGGAACCATCACAAGGTGGAGGTGCCACAAATAATTTACTTTGATGCCCTAGGTTAGTTGAGCCTTGTCATCCTTCTCCCAGTTAAAGTTGGTGGTGATTCTTTTAAGATAGTGGCAGTCTTGCTCCTCCAAAGGCAAGAAGGATGCCATTCCTTTCATATCTTGCTATCACCTTTCTATCTTTATGTCACCATTAGTTTGCATTAAAGGCACCCAGTGTAATACTGCCATGATGTTGTAGAGTTTGTTGTTTGCTGGACCAGAGAAATCAAAACATGGCAATACCAAAACATGAATAGCAGAACCATTTCGGTGTCAGTACTTGTAGATGATTGCAGGAATCTTAGAAGTGAGATTTTAGGCTCACAGGTTAGCGATGATCATGCAGGGAAGAGAAACATGTAGGCTAGACCTACAACAATTGTAGTCAATAGAAGAGAACATCAAACCCAAAAGCTATGTCGGCAGTTTATATGTTCGCATCTGAACTTGAAATCAAATCTCCATAAATCCGTGAAAGCAAGTTGATGATGAGAGGTGTCTCTACTGTTATGCACTCTAAGCTTTTGTAACGAGGAGAAGAAATGATGATTTGAAGCCACATTCATCTTTCGAGGCAAGAACATGAATTACAAAAATAATATCAAGTAAAGCAGGAGTTCAAGACAGGTCTTGTTGTAAGCAGCAAAAATTCTCGAAGGTCTTGCATGGAGTGAATGCCAATTGAAATCATGATATGATCATAAGATGCAGAGTAACTAATTAAATTAAAGGGGTTTTCTTGCACATATGTTATTCAAACTTTTGAGAAAACCCTAAATTTCAATTAAGCCTCCGATATTGCTCAAAATTTTCATGTCTCCAGAGCTGGAACTGTTTTACTGAAACACCAAGGGCATGTCTCCAGAGCTGGAACTGTTTTACTGAAACACCAAGGGCTCAGCACAGTCATAAGGTCCAAACAATACTATTCAATGCAAGTTCTGGCAACTGCAGTTTGTAATACTTCATGCAGCCAAGGCTTTGCTGCTACTCTCAGAATGCAGTATAAAGAATTGAAGGAGAACAAATTATATATAGAAGCATTAATAGCGCCTGGCTGTATGAATAATTCAAAACCCAAAAATTCATTTCACTATAGAAAGAATAGGGAACAAATCCATAAGACATCCATCCCCATTTCTGTATAAAAGAATAACTACACAAAAAGAGAAAAGGAAAAGAAAAAAAAAAAAAAAAACAGGTCACACTGTGAAGGCCAAAAAGTAACCTGTTTACAACTCCGATCGACTCTTCCAACTAGCTTGGCTAAAACTAGTTTGGCTGAAATCAGTGCTGTAATCCTGGCTACCAAATGCCATCCGCCGAAATAGTCTGATTTCTGCTGATTGTGGCGCATTGAACAGTTCGCTTTGACCCGGTTTCACACCATTGCTAAGGTCAATGTCAGCTAAGCTATCAAGAACTCTCACCACCTGAGAGATAAGAATGGATTAAAATAGCATGGAGTAAATTGATGTTCTTCTTGCAATGAGATTTTTGATTCTGTTGTTTACCTTACTCATTCGAGGCCTCATTGCTGCTGAATGACGGACACATGCTGCTGCTGCTTCAATCATACGAAACATCTCGCTTTGGTTATAATTATTTTCAAGCCTAGGATCAGGTAATTCTTCAAACTCTCCAGTTTCAAGTGCATGGCTAAGCAATGGTCGTGCCTGGAAGATCAAGTCCACAGTTAATTAAGCCAGACATAATCATTTTGAAAAATGACATAACAAAGCACAAGTTAGATAATCCGATGAAAGTATATTATTATCCAACTAATCCAAAGTGGAAATGAAAAATAACATGTTTGGGCAGGACCTTTTATGAGCAGTATTTTCATTGGCATAGAAAATATGTGCCGGATTTTTAACATGGTGTACTTCCAAAGATTTGTTCAGTTTACAAGATCCCGACCATTTTGTCTAGTAGTTTACTCAAAAACTTTGTTGCTTAGTAAGACAACAAAAGATTTTTTTTTTTTTTTTTTTTTAACTTTATCCATGCAAAATTTATGATGTTATATAGCTAAAAGCCTAAAAACACTGCAGTGCTCTCACATTGGAGGTGGAGCCTAAGCTATAGGTGTCAGGTTTCAAACTGGTGATATGGTTTTCATTGTCCAATATTACAGAAAATGTCCGCTCTCAATCATACACAGGAGAACAGTCTATTCATTCTCCATTATGAGCTCCATCTCAAACAAGGAAACAGTTACATCAGATAAGTTGCCTGACTCCATCATATGTCACATCTCAAACTCCAAATCATACTCCTTTTTTTTTTTATTACATGGTCAAGAGGTTAGTTGATAGTTATGAGTAGTTCATTAGGCCCAGTTTGATTCCTTGATAACGAATCAGGTGGTGGTATCCGCAGCTTAACCAGTTAACAATGAAGCTAAAAAAGAACAGGGTTTGGCCTTTGCTTAATTAACCATAGCTTTTTGCTGAGATGACAAAAATGTTGTTTGGTTGGAAAAAGCATAGGTAAGTGATTAAGCACCACTTTTTGGGTTATATGGACAAAAAAAGGGTTAAAGGTGAGAGAGGTAAGACAGAGAAAATGAGGAGTGAGCTTAACCAGATGGTTAAAGTAATTTCTCCTCCCCTCTAAAATATCTTTAAAAAGGTTATCTGGGTAAGCAGGCATTGACTGGCTAAGTTTAACCTCCCAAAAAGTAGTGGTGTTTGGTTAACTAAATGGATAACCATCACTAAATTTGCGGTTGTCCAGGAACAAAGCTGGTCCTTAGCAACCTTATGACCAATAAAACACGGATATGGATATGGAATATGAACATGTCATGATATAAATAAGCTGATACAGTAAATCTTGAAAAAATACACTACAAAATGGATGGGATACAACAGAAGATAAATATATATCTCTGGATATATATATATATATATATATATACATGTGAAAAAACATCCATAAAGCATAATTAGTCGTTGTAATACATGGTCCATACTCCATACAATAACATTAACATCCACAAAACCCATCACTTGGTCCTCACATATATAGACAAAATCCATATTCCATACTTCAACAAAACATCACAAAGTCTAAAATAAATAGTCCATCCTTGAAAGGTCAACATTCATCAAATAAAAAGAAAGCCCTCACACTCATCCCTAAATGTATGAGAAAAATATCCCAGTGCTTCCAAGAAGTAACTAGAATCTTTTCATTTATTTTTTAAAATAGGATAAACTAAGTGTGCAACATGCATTCCAAGTTGCTATCTACTATAAATGTACTGGATATGGACCTGGCATTCAATTTAAAGGATCTGTACTTGCCAGTCTGTGACATTTGCATATACGGTGGCAGAGCAGATGCCTGTCTATAAAATAATAGGAGCTTCACATTGAAAGTTTCTAGATAAGTTTGGGCTAGGATCCAATGTTTCTTAAAACATGAGACATGTAACACAGTTGAGACTCAGAGTTGTGTGGGGAAAAGCCCTTCAGTGAGGACCTAGGGATAAAGAATGTCCAAAGGGTTCAGATGCTGATACATAATAGTTATGCATAGCCAACTGCATGTAGAAAGGCAAAAAGATGTTAAAAAAAAAAAAAATCATTTGGATGTGTCTCCTAAAATTAGCGGGTTTTAGAAGGGGTGATGCTCATTCTCATTATGACTAGATGTTGACATCACATAAGTTTTTGGTCACCATCTATTAAGCATTTTGTATTTGTAGAAGAGGATTTGTTATTCAATATGGTAAGCAATAATCATGAAGCCATAACACCTAGATGATGCTCAACCAAAATATCTACCAACTCAAGCACCAAAGAGGCTAGAACACACAAAGTGATCTGAACAGCTCAAACAATATGTATACTGCTAAGCTTGCATAGTTAACAGGCAAGCAGTAAAGTAGTTCACAGGCCAACAACTAAGATCTGAAAAGAAGGTATTCCCTCCCTGATGTTAGATCAAATAATAATAGCTGACTCTTTCTCCATTTAGCATACCACGCCAAAGAATTTAATTCTTTCATCATCTCTGTAACTATATTGAATAATTAAAATAACAGATTAACCAGTGCATGACAGTCAGGATTGTTTATTTAGTCTCCAAGTGCAAAGGCGAGTCATGGCAATCGTTCAGAGCTGACAAGAGTAATGCAGGTTACTAGTTAAAATAGCTGCCTATTGGAGTGTCATCACGCATGAACAATGGGAAGTCTATCAAACATGGATTGAATATCTTGATCTAAAAACAACTTTTGGTGGAAGCACAGAAGAGATCATCTTACCCAACTATTAATAGTTATACTCGATGGGTCACATGTCAATCCTTGACATCTAGACTCTTTCACAGTCTAAAGTAACTTCAGAGGATTGCTACCAAGTGGCATAAACCTCATCCATGTAAGAAATAAGATAAGCCTCACTACCTAGCCAGAACCCATTTAGGCTTCACAGAAGGCTCCTCTTACTACCTAGTAGCCTTAGCAAGCACCAAAATATAACAAGTGGATGTCAGGCTGAGTGCCAGATATAGAACACTCAAACTAAAACTGATGACATCTTGATCAGTAAAGTGACTATCATACAATGGGGTAACGCTCATCAGTTATACTTCGGGCATGCAAGAAGAGCTAACGAAACTCTTACATGGGCATTGATCAATATATAGAATATGAGCTGCCTCATTTAATTCAGAGAAGGCCATATGGACAAAGCTTGAGCTAGTGTTAAATTCCCTAAAAGTTTAAATCATCGTCTTCACATTTAAGGGCATGAGGTTATAGGTGTTTTGCATGGCTCAAATTAATCATAGCAAGTTTCCTGAGCATGCCTGACCCAATCAAATGTTAGATGCAGCTCATAGGTGAAGGCTGCATGCCTATTTCCAGATCTTCTGAAAAAAAAAATTGGCCATTAAAAGAATGCCACTAATCACAGATTTCTGATGCATAGCGGTATAGTCTCCAAAACAAGGAGATCGATGCTTTCATGGTCAAGTATATCTCCAATTGTTCTTCTTGAATTGAACTTGCAGTCAAAAGAACTTGGTATTACTGGGACCATGAGGCAACGTGTTTTCAATTTTTGGTGCCAAGGAAACAATATGTCGGTCTAATCAGACAAGAATCTTAAATTTTTCTGCTTCTGCTGACATTTTGGAATCCACATCAATTTAATGTCATCCCTCAGACAGATTTTATGAAATTTCTTCAAGGTCCAAGGAAGAGATTCATCCAACGTGAGCTTGCTGACCTGCTGAAACTTGTAATGCAAATCTTTAAAAGGATAACACTGAAGAAGTAAAAAAACCAAAGTATATCTAAGTGAAAGACCAACATTTGTTTGACAGTATAAGACATAAATGGTCAGAAAGAGAAGGGAGGTTTGGGGGGTGGGGTGGGGGGTGTTGTTGGAGGATGAGGGGCAAATGACAGTTGGGAACTGAGATCAAGAGATAAAAATACACCTACCAGACAAAACAGTACATTCTAGATCACATTAATTAGGTTCAAATCACAAAAAAACCTTACATGCAACCTTATTAAAAATATGATTGTATTAAGTATATGGATAGCGAGGGATCATGAAGCAATGGCACAAGCCAACACGACTTCAGTCCAGCAGTTGGCACCTGTCTCTTAAGAGCTTGTTAAGTGAAAGGTCTAGGGTTCAAACTTTAATGGTGGCATTACCACCATATTTCTAGAAAATGAAGCCACAGCATAATGTATTTATACAATATGGTATGATAACGTCAATACTTTTAACCACACTCCCAATAAGAAATTCAGCATGAAGTTTTAATTCCATCTGCCTTCAATGCCTTGATATTAGCTCAAGGTATCAAACATGTGTATTATAAATTCAATCACACGACAAACCTGGCTTGCTCACTCAAATTGTATTCCTAGATACATCTGAAAATTGCATGTGTCCTTGTATAATGTGAATTATCCATATTAAAACCCCAGTTGTTTTGAGCTACTGTAATGAAGTTGTCAAAATGAACTGGAGGAATGGAAAACCATTACAGCTTACCCACTCAACAAGGCTCTCATCACCCAAAGGCTGTGAAGAATCAACAGGCTTTCGTCCAGTAATAAGCTCAAGGAGCACAACCCCAAAAGAATAAACATCAGACTTCTCAGTCAACTTGCCACTTGATGCATACTCTGGAGCCAAATATCTGCAAGAACAAAATCATTTCAGTTTGTCCTAAGCCAAAAGCATCATAGAATTCAGATCGAACCTTTATGAAGCCCTATATTCATCACATATATAGAAAACACCATTGGATGTGGTTCACCTACCCAAATGTTCCCATTACACGTGTAGTAACATGTGTACAAGCATCCATAGCTAACCTTGCAAGTCCAAAGTCCGAAACCTAAGACATAAATATGAGTTAACCACAAGGCTAACAAAAATATGGTGAGTATTGAGAATATATTTCACATATCATAGTTATATTGAGGCCACCTGAGCTTCAAAGTTGTTATCCAATAGAATATTCGAGGACTTTATATCCCTATGAATTATTCGTGGATGGCCTGACAAAAAAAACAATTTTAAGAGCCAGAGAAATAAACAAGTGACCGGTCAAAAATAAATGTGTATTCATGATGGCAAATATGTCAAAAGCACATGGAGGGAAATTTTACAATCTTCATGCAAGTATGCTATTCCACGAGCTGCACCAGCTGCAACCTTAACCCTGGTTGCCCAATCCATAACCAGCCTTCCTTCCCCTGCAAATGCAAATTCATGATCAACAAAAAACCTTCATATAATTTGAGAAATGATAATTCCGTCATTCTCAAACAAGGATCAGTTGCTTTTGTAAAAGGAGTACACTGAAAGGGCTGTATCTTACCATGAAGATGATAATGAAGTGTATTGTTAGGCACAAAATCATAGACAAGTAATCTCTGGTTCTCTGCTATGCAGTACCCTACAAGTGAAACCAAATGGCGGTGGTGCACGCGGCTGATAATCTCAACTTCAGCTTTGAACTCACGCTCCCCCTGGCCACCACCGACTTTGAGTTGTTTCACAGCCACTTCTCTTCCATCTGGTAAGCATCCTTTGTAAACACAACCAAATCCACCCTCGCCTAAAATATTCTGACTTGAGAAGCCATTGGTTATCCCATATAGTTCTTCATATGTGAACCATGATCTTGAATTGCCCAACCCTGCATCCGACGGTGAATTTACGAACACTCCTTGACTTCCAGTACTATGCTGATATGCTAGAGGAGCTGATGGGGATCTTGGATAGGACGAATCTAATAAGAAAAAGGTAAGCTTTGTTAACTAAATGGCCATAATGGCATACCAATACCTATAAATTTTCTTGGTAAATTTTCTAACAGTGCTATTGAGGATTTCTTCATGAGAAGGATTGTGATTCATGAATCAATTATAGAAAAATGGTCAAATAAAACGCTAAAAAATGACATGGGAAAGTTTTAGGTGTTACCAGACATTTGTGAAGATGCAGACTGTGAGGGTAGGATAAAGCCTGCATCATATCCACCAACCTGCTTTTTGCGCTTCCTCATGAACCACACAGCTACTCCTAAACCAAGTATCACAATCACTGATATCGCAGCAATAATTACTACACTACTGGCCTTAATCCCACCACCTCCTCCGGAGCTGCTGCCCCCATGGGAATGTGAACTCGGATTGGATGCCTTGTTGGGACTTGGGATAGTTGGAGTAGCTGGATTCCCTGGAGTGGTGGGAGAGGGTAAGGGTAGACTACCAGGAGGAGCAGGAAGAGGGGGTGAAGCCGGGGTAGATGGAGTTTTGCCAGGAGGAGGAGAAGGGGTAGAAGGAGTGGAAGGTGGTGGGGCTTTAGGTGGTGGTGCTGATTCACCAGAAGGTGGGTTTTGGGGTGCAGAAGGAGGAGGGGACTGTTGAACTGGCGGTGGAGGTGAATTCTTGGGTGGTTTAGCCACTGGTGGTGAAGGGACAATCGCGGGTGGGGAAGGGGAAGATGGTGGAGGTGACGAAGGCGAGGGAGTTTGTGGAGGGGAAGATGTAGGAGGCGGTGGTGGAGATAATGTTGGAGGTGGGGGAGAAGCAGAAGGTGGAGGCGGCAACGCTGGCGGCGGAGAAGTGGAGATAGTTGGAGGGGAAGTGGCAACGGGTGGGGGCGCTGAGGCTGAAGATGTTGGTGGAGTAGATGGAGGCGGAGGAGGAGGAGGGGCAGTGGAAACAGGGGGAGGGGAAGTAGGCGGAGGCGCTGCATTTGATGATGTCGGTGGATCGGAGGTGGCATCGGGTCGAGTTTTGGGTGGTGGAGAACCAGCAGGAGGAGGAGAAGTGGAAGGAGAAGGTGGTGGTGGAGCAGAGGCAGATGAAAATGGTGGGAGAACTGATGGAGAAAGTGGAGGAATGGAGGCCATAATTCCACCAGGTTTCAGCCCCACCTTCCTCCCTTTCAGCTAAAATCCCAAATGATCCATAAACCCTTGGCCCAAATCAAAATTCTCTCATTTCACAAACAAAGAAACTCCAAAGCTCCCTCCTTTTTCACAAGATCTCAAAATCAGAAGCACCCAGAGATCCTCGACATTTCTAGGCACCAAATCGAACTTCTAAATACACCTTTCTTCTTAATTATAATCCAAATCAGTGCAGAAATCAAAAAATTCTCAAAGCCCCTCACCAAAAAAAATCCTCACTTTTTTCCCAGAAAGGACCGGTCGATAACAGATAAATCTCCTAAAATTGAGGAAATCAAACTTTCTATCGGGATCCCAATCTTCGAGAGGTTCTCTTTCCTGACTGTAACTCCAAAATCCCGGATTCCAAAAACCCAAAACTGAAACTTACTACTTAAATCTTCCTACAAAAACTCGGCACCACATTGCAAGACGCAAAATGGCAACACTTCACCCAAAAATCTCCACTTTTTGCGGGACAATTCCCCAAGATCCCACCTTTTCCAGAAAATCCACGCAAAGATGGAAACTTTGGCGAGGAACCAAGATCACAAAAATGTCTAAGCAGATAACCCAGAATCTGCCAGCCCGACGGCGACCAAATGCTAATAAAGAAGGTCCAAATTCCAAGAGCTTAAGAAACGGACCCACCTCGCCACCTTTTCTCCTCCTCCTCCTCCGCTCCTGTTCCCTCCTTCCTTCCTCTGGGGTTCTTGAGGGAAACGTGACAACGACTCAATGAGAGGCTTGGGTTGCCCTGGGGTAGGGGGCGAAGAACGAAGACTTGCCTACATACTGTGAACAATAATATCTTACAAGTGTCTTAGAAGTAATAAAATAAATAATAAGATTTTACCCAAAAAATAACATCTTATAAGTAATAAAGAGGTAGTTAGTCGCTCCCTTGACCAACTGCTTTCCCGTTCTGCGACTGTGGAGGAAAGAATTTATCCAAAACGCATCTTCTTCCGTTGTCTGAAGGAGATGTGAGCACTCTTCCGGTGAGCTTACCTCCCATACTTTCCTAACAATGTTTAAAATAGGTAATAGCCTCTCACTAATCTAACCATCTGCATTACTTTTTTTCTTTTTTTTGGTAACTGCCGGTTGCATAACTTTCAAGTTTCAAATTAACATATAAATCCTTCTACTTTCCTTTTATTTCAATTTCTTTTTCCATACTTCCTTTGTCATCTTGCAAATTAAACTCCTAGATCGAACTTTCAGATTGATGCTTTCACTTTTTTACCTTTTTTACTTTCTGTTGTCATTTGTCACTATCGAGTTTGGTACTTCACACTTTTAATTGAAGCTAGGGATAAAAAAAAAAAAAAAAGTATGGGATTCAATAGTTAAATGAATATAAAAATAGTATTTTATTTTTGAATATGTTTAATTTTTCAAAAGTTATCTTTTAAATTATTTATGCAAGTTCAAAATATAAATAGATAAATAAATAATATATTTTTACTATTTTCCACTATTACTTATAATTAATTTCTCAAAAATCTTAGATCCATGCAATTGTCTATTAAATACCAAAACAGGATTTACATAAAATAAAATTTACCTAGGTTGTGAGGCCCTTAAAGTACTACTTGTATTGTTGAGTTTGCTGATAAGTATCTCAAACATCCAACAACATGGATCAGAATTAGCTTAAACGTCGATGCGGCGGCTTCAGAAGAGCTTGCAGGAACAATCGAACAAGCTATTCAAGAACAATTCTGCTTGAAATTAATTGAGCTAGCATTGCTTAGTTAGGTGGAGCACCAACATGTTTGCAAACCCTAGCTAGCAAGGGTTCATAAAACATAACCTTTTGGAAAAAGGTGTGAGTTGGGCCTCAATCTGGGCAAAAATTCAGGAGAAATCAGTTCCTTGCTTTCCTTGAAAAGGCTGATGGGATTCTGATCATCACCTTGGGGTCAACAAATCTCTATGTTAGGCTTAAATTTGTCAAGTTTGTCAAAGCAGCATGCACATTCAAACTAATAATCTAATAATTTAATAATCTTTGTATTCTATCTATTATTTTAGACATCAATTTATAGAGATGTGATTTACTTTTGCCTAAAAAATGCATAAAAACCTTCTAACATCTATCAATTAACAATTTCTTTACATGGTGACGGGAACTTTGGTAGGTCAGGGCCTCACCGTCATGCTTGAAAGGTATTGCAATGTAGACAGGCTGTGGACCATACGCAACATCCAGGCCTAGCTTGTTGAATAGCCTATTAGTTTTGACCCCTTTCTAATTGGTTATGGGTCGGAAAAGTTAGACAGGTGCAGCAGTTGCCGTGTCTCAAAAGTGTCATGTAATTTTCGCATTCACATAGCCCGATGATCCAGGTGAATTTATGCCTACGTAGTCTTCATCTAGATTGTTAGGGCTATTGCTATGTACTGTTTATAAACTCGCTTAAAAAAGAAAAATTGTATGTCACCGGTCAAGGGTTCGTTCGGGGGCAGCAAGATGGCATATGTGCCTATCAAATTTGACTGTTTAGAAATAGTCTTGTGTTCGATGCTGAGATTGTGCCTATATGGTGTATGTTGGAGAGAGCTTGTTGCTTAACCGTGGGGTACTATTATTTCAATATTGCTGGTCGAAGCCTCACCACCCTGAGTTCCTAGGACTCTCTTATTGTGCCTACAACAATTTGAAGGATTCTGTTCATTTTCTAAGAGCTTCCTACCTTGAGGTTTGTCAAGATCAACTTCGATAATGATATCAGAGTTGGCGGAGGTGGTTCAAACTATGTCATTTAAAATTCGAATGCTAGGCTTTTGGTTCAGGCTCTTTGATCCAACCGTCTCCGATATTGAGCTCCGTACTATTTGGACGGACATCATCTATGCGAGACAAGAGTTGCGGGCTGATAAGATCTTTATTAAGGGTGATTTTACCATTATCATTTGCTGGATCTGGGATGAGGTGAAGCATCTAAATATTCATCCACTCCTCCGTGACATCTGAAGGTCTCTTCGTCATTCTATCGAAATATCTACTCGGCATATTTACCGAGAGGTTAACAGTACTGTGGACTGGATAGCTTCCTTTGTTGTCGAGCATACTAAAGATTGGATTTGACGTCGAGGCAACATGTACCTTTAGATTCTAAAAATAATTTATATTCTGATTTTTTGGATTGCTATCACATTAGAATATTCTGACCATCCGTTTGTACAAAAAAAAAAAAAATTATATCATAAATCTTGATCAATCTATCATTTCGATAAAACTGTGACAATCAATCAATACATCTATCATGTGCATAAAACATACCAAGCATCGTACCATAAGCTTGCATACAAATAATACCGTTCGATTCGAGCCAATGATGCAATGCTCATTGAAATCCAGCCAGCCGATCAAAAGCTTATCAGGTAATGTTTGCATAGTATAAATACTTGCACCATCAAATGATTGATCATGTGAACTGACCATAGGGCTGTAGGTTTGTCGGTCGTGTGGATCTAGACTGGTCCACCCGTAGACCATTTTCGAACCCGGCACGTGCCCGAGTCAAGTAAATGAATCCAAACATTTCAAACATGAAATAAATTGTTGCAAGTGGCCATTTCCAAACCTAAACTTCTGTGGCCATGTCCGAACCTAAACTTCTCTTGCTTACGAATGGAGCTGGCTTGGCTCCAAAAATGCGTCACTTTCCATGCCCCCATGATGGTTTGTTTCATTGGTGGAAGAATACAAACCCTCCATGTATCGTGGTCTACATAAGTAGATGATCAGGATTGGTAGCGTGTGGGTCCCACGGTATACGCGTTTTGTTGGTGGACCAATTGAGCGATGCATCCCCACCGCCACGTTCCATGTGATACAGGGGAGCAATTTATTATCATATGTTGTAATAAATTACAACAAATTATTCGTTATCCTGCATTTGGTTTTCAAGAGTCGGAGAAAGCATTGGCCACCTTTTAATCATTAAATCATTCCAAGAAGCTCACCGCTTCACGTGCACCAAAGGTACCGTTCGTCGCACCAGTATAAATGTTTGTCGTGCATTTTCAATCCAATCCATGTATACGAATAACAAATACATTAGAGTTTGGTTTCGAAAGATACACAGAAAAAATTATATATATATATATATATATATATATATATATATATATATATAAAATCGGTTTCATCCAACATGCGCTCATTTTAGCTGAAAAATTATTCCATACACTCCATGCATCATATAACCATGCATGTTATCAATTTTATAGCTGCTCATCTTTGTATTATTGCATTGCAATGTCCACTCGATGTATGGCGCATATAAAAATAAACATATGTGATTAGCAGCATACATAGTCATACATGCAATTAATGTAAGAAATAATTTTTTTATTTTAATAATTGATCTATAGAAATGAAATAACATGATTGGTATGGTGTGCGGGTTAACGATCATGTTGGTGCACACGGTGCAAAAAATAATTTCTCCATCATAACATGCTGAAAAATAATCCCTGGAGATTCCAAAAAGATATAAAAAAGAAAATACAAATGGGCTATATATCCAAGTTAAAAATCTTCTACATCCAACTTGACTACTGCCATTTTGATTCATAACATCTAAGGTGATCATCTAATTGTGCTCATTTGTACTTTCTTGAAAAGATTCTCATTTATATACAAAGTGGTTTTAGATGCAAAATAAGTCCAACACATGGATCTAACTAGAACCAAACCTAACCATACTTGGCATCCATGATTTTATTAGGTTCCGCATTCCAGACAAAAGCCTATAATTCATCGATCAGGTGTGGACTGAATTGGACTTGTCCGTGGGAGTGCTTTGATTTATGTAAAATGAGGCCTGGACTGGTGTTTAGATTTTTGGTCTGAAAGCTAGTTCCAAAGTTCGTACTCTACCACCTGACGGTAACTCCGCAAATTTTTGGACAATGGCATGAACTCGCATTTGCGGATGAAGAACATCCATGTAACGCAATTGGACCCCACATGTCCAAGTCTTTAACTTCTTCAACCTCGTATCAACTGTCTACACCGTCTCCATCGCAAAGTTTCGCCGTGATTCACGGAGAACAAAAAGATTCTCCTGTGACTCCCTGTCGCTTCTTGATATCTAAATAGGTGTCGTTTCTCTATGAAAATTTTATCTAGACAAGTTTTCAGATATATTATAAAGAGAGAGAGAGAAGAAAAAAAAAAAAAGAAAGAGCATGTTGAGACGAATCTCTTAAGCTATACACATGAGGACCAAGAAACTATACGGACATCTCTATAGTCTAGAGTTGTCTAGAAGAACAACATCATGACAACACATATGATGATTTATCCAAAAAAAAAAAAAAGTGATGATAAATAATCCACGTTTGCTGCATGAATAGCATCATATATGCGATGGTGATGTGTTTCCCCCCACTGTCTGTAAACTAAATAGAAAGGGCTAATTGAAATATCTCGAAATGGTGGAGTCAAAATTTTCAACGGATTTATTTGAACCGAAACAATTTGAGCCATAATTAATCACTGATCTGATGTGTAATCATAGAGAAAAATACATAACTTTTACAATCCAAATGCCTTGCAATTTCATAATGAGAATTTCCTTTCGTTTCATTTTTTCTTTTCATTAATGCCCATACATAAAAGGAAGAAGAAGTTTCAGAATTTTTATATTTAGTAATTTCTTTTTCTTCATATATATATATATATGGTGCTAGGGTGTTAGAGATGGTTTTTCAACTTGGACTACTACTTTCATTTCCCTTCTTTTACATAATTGTGTAGCACATCACGTGTTTTTTGGTAATTTCCAACATCTCCTGCTCATACGTGATGGAATACAAGTCCTTTTAGAATTTTCATTTGTTTCATACATTTAGGAGGGTTATGCAACCTGCGAATACACTTGCACTTGAGAGCTTAATTCATGTGCTTGTTAGGGTCAAACCATGGCAGCTATTACTCAAAAAATAAAATATTAATAGTGATGATGTGCTTCGCTGTGCCCTAAATATCCTTCAGATTATGTAACATGAGGCATACAAAATCTTTCAAAATATGCCAAAAAATTCTTATCTAAAATATGACAATTATGCCTTCAAATGAGCTTCGCATAATCAGTTGATCGATCATTAACATAATCAAGGACATCTTCCTTTCTGCCCTTGCACCTTCTAAATTAGAGACCAATCACTTTCTTAGACATGATCCACAAGGCTGTATATTTCATCATCATTGGAAACATACTAAAGTAGCTATGTTGATCTCTCATATCGAAAGTGTAGTCGATAGTGACTAAGAGCACAATGAGGCTAGTTAATTATCATGCCCCGAGGAACTCACACAATGAGGAGCAGGGTTTAAACTCACTCATTTTCCTTATTGATCGCCATAACATATGTGGTATGAAATACATGTTACGATTCTAGCACATGAAAACTTATATCTGGCTTAATCAGGTTCACATGATTGTGGGCATATCATGTTCAATCATATTCAATAATAATAATGATCTCATCTTGAATACTCATCAAGACGGCACTTTAATAATATTCAAGTGTATTTTATCACCAAATCCATCACCACAACTTTGAGTACAACTATGGCTCATCTTGGCTGGCTTTTCCCTCGGTGCCTAAGACAATTGCTTGTGTGAGAGAGCCAATCTTTCCAATCTGATAACATACTTTTGACAAATATATTCATGCTAAGATAGACATTCATATAACTAAGAAATACAACATGAGATAAAAGAGAACACATTACTTAACATAAAATATCCATACAACAAGTAATTTACAATCCGTGTAAACCCATGGACTTTGCATGTGTAACAAATATATCCTTAGGTATGGGTTTAGTAAGTGGATCAGCCACCATTTGGCGTATAAGAAGATTTATAGAACTGGTTCCTTGTATGCAATTATATCTCTTAGGAAATTATTTTTTATGTCAATATGCTTTGTTCTTCCATGATACTTCAAATCTTTTACCTATGCGATAGCTGTCTGATTATCACAATGAACTGTCACTAGGTCAGTATCATTTTTAACAACCTTCAAACTTTATAAAAGTCTCTTAAGCCACACAGCTCTTGCACTGTGGTTGAACAAGCAGTAAATTCAGCTTCCATGGTTGATAATGCAATGTAAATTTGTTTCTTGCTTCTCCATGAAATGGTGCCATTATTTAGCAAAAAAACATAGTCAGACATTGACTTGCGTTCATCAAGACTCCTACTCAATCAGCATCTAAATATCCAATTATTTACAAATCTTTCCCTTCGTAATATAAGAAATAGTCTGCAGTTCCTTTCAGATAGTGTAGGATCTTCTTAACTGCTTTCTAATGCTCCTTTTCAGGATTCGATTGATAACAACTCACCAAATCCACTGCATAAGAGATATCTGGCCTTATACACATTGTGGCATACATGAAACTCTCAACTGCATTAGAATAAAAAACCCTTTCCATTTCTTTCTTTTCAGCTAGAGTCCTTAGGCACATATCATGGTTTAAGGCTTCAACTTTACTTATTGGAGTATCTATGGGGTTGCAATCTTTCATTTCAAATCATTCCAGTATCTTCTTAATATAAGACTCTTACGACAGAGCCATCATGCCTCTTGAAGGATCTCTTTGAATTTGAACACCAAATATATATACAGCTTCACCCATATCTTTCGTGTCAAAGTTAGACGATAACCAATGCTTTATGGTTATCACATACTCTAAATCATTTTCAGCTAACAAAATATCATCTACATATAGAGATAATATTTTATCAAAAAAAAATAGAGACAATATTGGGAACTAATTCTCTTGACACTTGATATAGACATAATGATCCTCCTTTATCATCTCAAAATCATATGACACTATTGCCTGGTGAAACTTGAGGTGCCATTATCTAGACGATTACTTGAGGCTATTATTGGATGTTTGAGCTTGCAAACTTTACTCTCTTGGCCTTCTTCAATAAAATCAATTGGTTGTTCCATATAAATTTTCTCATCCAACTCTCTATTTAGGAAAGCCATGTTAACATCCATTTGATATAACTCAAGATTTAAGCTTGCAACCAAAGCTAGGATTAAACAAATTGAGATAAATCTTACAACTAGAGAAAATATCTCTTCGTAATCTATCCCCTCTTGTTGGGTATAGCCTTTAGTCTCTAGACGTATCTTGTACTGCTTAATAGTACCATCAACTTTTCACTCAATTATGAGAACCCATTTGTTTCCAATAGCTTTATGATCAGGTGAAAGATCAACCAATTTTTAAACTTGATTTGTATTCATGGACTCTATTTCTTCTTCCATTGCTCTTTTTCATTATTCTTTAGCAGAACTAGACAAAGCCTCACTCACTGTTTGTGGCTCTGTTTCATCATGCGGGGCTACCATAAATGCTTTTCCTTCTATTTCAAAATATCGACGAGGTATGCTTTTTTGTGAGCTTCTACATGCTTGTGTCTCTTTGACACGAGTATTGCTCCCACTAGGATTAATTGTTTGAAGCGAATCCTTAACGGGCTTACTCAATTGGTTTGGAGCAATATTACTATCATGATCTTCCAATTCACTTACTTGAATATCCTTAATTATATCTAATTATATCATCTCAAGAAATCATTCTCTAAAAAAGTGACATCTCATGAATTTATTTCGGTCCAACCACCATCTTGATATTCACCTATGAACATATATCTTTCAGAGTATTCTGTGTATCATACAAACATACATCTCTTCCCTCTCGGACATAATTTATCATATTTATGAGAGAAATCATGAACATTAGCTGCAACCTCTAAGATCACAAGTTTGTCAAGTCAGGCTTCTTACTTGTTTATAACTCTTATGGTATTGATGAAACTGATTTTATTGGTATATGATTTAATACATAAGCAGTAGTTAGCAATGCATCACCCCAATATGAAATCACCAGATTTATTGAATGAATCATATCCAACAAAGTCCTATTCCTCCTCTCAACAGCATCATTTTGTTGCAGAGTTATTGGAATTATCAGCTGTCTTATAATACCTTTCTTTTCACAAAATAATTTGAATTGTTCTGAAAGGTATTCGCATCCTCAATCTATTCTCAAGACTATAATTATTTTGTATAACTAATTTTCTACTAAATTCACGTATCATATAAAGCAATCCAATGCCTCAGATTTATGTGACATCAGAAAGACAGGACCGTAATGCGTATAATCATCTATGAAAGTTATAAAATAGATAACTCCATATCTTACTCTTATATTCATTAGACCACAGATGTCAGAATGGATGAGTTTCAATAGATTCTCGGCTCTGGTTCCTTTGCCAAAAGACTTTCTAGTTATTTTTTCTTTAAGACAATGCTCACAGACAATTTAATTTTACTCAAAGATTCTAAAAAATCTTTTTTTGACTAGTTTATTCATTCTATCATGCCCAATGTGACCCATTCTAGCATGTCATACATTTACAATCACATCATCATTAACATTAAAAACTGATGAATAAAAAAAAAAATAACGATTCACATAATTAACATAGCTATGATCATCCACATCAAGTACGAAGAAGTTATCTAACACATAATTATAACCATAACAAATCTTTCCTAAATACAGGTCTATCCCATTACTATGAAAGCTAAGATTAAATCTTAAATTAAGGAGAGCAACAATGGAGACCAAGTTCCGTCATAAAGCACATCATGCAGGAATAACGTGCATCCTCCTCACATCACCAATTTGCAAGTACCAATGCCCTTAACCTCTACACGAGAGTTGTTTCCCACATAGATCCATCTCGTACCAAGACTTATATATTCGACGATGCTCCACGAAGGCTCTATGTGTTGGGAATAGTGTCCCAAAGCCAATCGTCAGCCTGTTGACGGTTGTGCTCCTTTTGTATTAGTACATGAATTATAAATAAATAAAAGTTATTTTGATATTTTTTCATCACAAATGTTTCATCTTCTAATGAACTCCTGTGTTGTGGTGAAGTCCTTAGGACTATTTAGACTCGACAAAGGAGGATTTGTCGCTTAGTCCTTAAACATGTTCGCGATCAAATGATACGTTGTTACCAAGGACGACAACGTTTATCGAGCATAGGTCGTTGTGTGCCATATGGGTTGGTTGTCCTCATAACCTAAGAGTGTGGAGACACTGGTATGGCATACAGGTGAGATGTAATGGTACATCTGCACTGAACGTGACCAACTCCGGAGCTATTTCTGCTGTCAAGATTTGCTCCGATGGGATATGGATATAAATGTCCCTCCGACCTGAGACCGCCACGGTGACTTGCAAGCAACTCACTGCACTCAGGCACTGGACTACCTAAATTTCTAATTCAGTGACGGAAGGTTGCTGGGTGTAGTCAAGTACTTGACTTGTCGGTGCGTGTGTCAAGATGGGATTGACCACTCCAGTTTAGGAGCTATGTACAGTCGTGTTTCAATTTAGCAAAACTTTGACCAGGGTAGTCCTAGTGAGGAGTCACAGGACTAATTGAGTTGAGCACGATTCGGATGATATCATCAGGGTTGACAGTTTAACCCTGAGTCGTCCTAAACACAGGGGTCAAAAGGGATGAATTATATGGTAACCATATTTACGTAGGTTCTGAATGTTGCGATTGCGATTATTCGACCTATCCGATCGTCAGGTACCATTGCTAGATGGTCACTTCGATTAGTACAGAAATTGGTTCCTGTGCTACCGATTTAGGTTCGAACCTGCGGGGTCACACACATTAGATGTTCCTTTCTGATCTGATGGCTGATTATGAGTCTTATCTATCTGGGACTCTATGATTGAGAATTAAGATTCTCTAATCATGAGTTCCACACATTTTGGGTATCGGGGTCAAAATTTTGAATTTCAAATTTTGAATTTGAAATTTGAACTCTTTGATCAGGGTTTCATATCGATGGTCTTTGATGCCTGATTGCCCATCGAATTTGGACTCAATATTTATGAGAGGTTTAATTAGTGATTTAATCACTAATTAACTCAATTTGATTGAGTAATTATTTTTGGATCAAGTCCAAATTGAATTGGATTCAGTTTGGATTGACCCGATTAGGTTAAATGTTGACCTAATCGCTAAGGTGGTTTAGTCCCTGATTTGATCAGGGGTTAGGTTTAGTTAATTCCTGATTTGATTAAGATTTTATTGAGCCTAATTAAGCCTAATTATGTTGGGTTTAATCTGGTCTAATTGTGCTTAACCTATTTTAAACTAGGTTGGCTCAATTTGAATCAAACCACCTTGTTTTAAATTCTCTGCGACACCCAACTTCCTTGCACCCATTTGAATTCACGAGAAGAAACTTCTCGTGAAATTTTTCTCACGCAAAACCCTTCCCCACACCCTCATTTGTGCGCCATATGGATGGATAAAATAATTAGTTAGCCATTCAAATTCAAAGCATGTTTGAATTTGAATGGATAACTTATCACTAGCCCTTTCATCCTTATCCATTTTGTGCGTCACATTACTTATACGAGAAAAGGTTTCTCGTGAAACATTTTTCATGCACAAAGAGCCACGCCCCTTCTCTTCTCACGCCCAAAAGGATAGGGATAAGTTGGTTTTCGTTTGAATTCAAATTTGATTTGAATTCAAATGTGTAACCTCTTGTCTTTATCCTCTCACACGGATAAGACACGTTCGATGTTATTTTAAAAGGAGGAGAAAGGTGGGACGTACGTAAAAATTTTAGGAGAGAAAATTTGGAGCGTGAGGAAGGCTTCTGCGCAAGGTGAAGGTCCAAAACCTTCCGAGAGAAAAAGAAAGAAAAGAGAGAAAATTGGGCGCAGGGTTTTTGGTGTGTACCCTAGGGTTTCTACCTAGGGTTCGGGAAGTGAGATTGGTGTGCCACGAGTGTCGTGAATCCACCAAATTTCAGAGAGAGATCCATCAGCCTCTCAAGCAACTATGCAGATGATCCAAAGCGTTCGAAAAGTCGGCACACATCGATCGAAGGAGTTCGATCAACATCTGCCATCAAAAGGGTGAAATCACGAACTAGCATTCGTGAGGAGCTGATCAGACGGGAGCTTCGTGTGGACGATCCGCAGAGGCCAGATATTTATGTAGTTGCGACATGACGATCAGAGCCCCCCGACGGTGATCAGATTACGGTGATCGACTACCCGCAAAAGGTGATGTGTTCTGAACACAGTACTGTAAAACGTTTACTGATTCAAATTTGAATTTCAAATTTAAATGCATGCTGTTGTATCATATTTAGATCCTAGTGTAGAGTTAATTAGTATTAATTAATGAGATTAATTAATAATTCCGCTGTAAAATAATAATTTTGAAAAAAATTTAAAATTATCATTTTGCCCCTGCACTAAATTTTCGCTTCACTATGTTCTCTAGCTACATGATTGGTGACTCTTGAGTCTACAGTCCACAAAGGATGAGCTTCAGATGATAGAAAACAGCTAGAAACATAACAAAAATTAGTAGAGTGTAATGATACATTCTTTCACTCATTGTACTCACAAGTGAAATGATCTAATTTGTGACAAACAAAGGATGTCAACTTGGCCTTTTCTTTCTTTTTGCCGCTTTTCCGTCTCTTGCATCGATAGTTCTTAGCTTTCATAGCTGCATTGCCACTAGTTCCTTTTTTATTCTTATTGTAGCACCATCTCTTGTAGCGTCATCCCATGCGCTTGTTCTTAGGAGCTTTGCTAGGCCCAACCTCAGCAATATGAGTTTGCTCAGAAGATTTTATAGCCTCAGGTCGCTCTTCTTCCAACTTTAGGTGATGCCTAATGTCATCAAATGTCTTAATATTCTTATCATCAGTCATCTGAATGATCATATGCTCCTAACTCTTGGGTAAGGAATGAATCATAGCTTGCACTTATTGCTCATTAGTCAGGTCATTTTCAGTGGCCTTAAGTTTTCTTATCATGTTCAACATATATCTCATATGCTACTTCATTGTCACATTAGGAGGTGTCTTATACATATCAAACTTAATAGTAAGCCTCCTCAGCTTGGTAGCTAAAGTCTCACCAAAAATCTCTTTGAGACCATTCCACATTTCAAAGACCGTCTCATATTTCTCATACTTGCACATGATGTCATTCTCCATGCTACTCAGCAACTTGATGTGAGCAATCTTGTTCTTTTTCCATACATCATACGTCTCACCATCCCTTTGGTGCTGAGCTGTGCGGCCCCTCTCGTGCTCATTCATGACATAGAAGGTAACTTTCTTTACATCTTTTGATTCAAGGACATACTGGATCTTACGATGCCATATGTCATAATCTCATTGTCCAGCTTTTTGCCCTTGTTCAATTTAGCCACAATATTTTTTGAAGTATTGACCATGATCATATCTATTATATAAAACATATACACGTATTTATTAAACATGATATACATTATCATCACATCCAACTAGCAGTCGATTGCAAGCTAAATCAATAATAATCTAACATTAGATATAGAAACGAAAGCTCACTATGTTCCCAATCAGCTCCCATTTTCTAATATCCAATCATTATTAATAAAGCCCAATTGAGCCAGATTATAGTTCTAAGTGAGTAATCCAAAGATTCCTACCAACTTTAGAACTTTCACTCAATCAAGCATCCCAACGCATGTTTCATATATTCATAAAAGCATATAGGTATGTCGTATTCAAGTATAATAAAAGAAAATATAACACATACCGTTAGCATAAAACACACATGTCTAATATGTTCATGTACTTGAAAAAAATAAAATATTTATATAAGTGATCAAAGACTACACATGATCATTAAATGCATAAACTAATCAAAAAATAATGCATGGTCCCAACATTTAATGTCCTCAACATATCCACAACTAAACAAAGATGCCAACTCAATATAGAAAAGTCCATGACTCTGGAGCGCCATCTAACTCAAAGGGAGTAACACCATCCAGGCCATTGAGATCAGTGCTCGCAGCCTGAGTGCGAGTCTTTCTCATATGCCTCATCATATAATGATGATTGTACATACATTTGAACCTTCTTAGCAATATTTCGTAGCCAATCTGCAAGGTGTTATTTCTAAATATATTATACCAAATACGAGCCTAATATTTGGGAATTGCATGCTTTAGGACTTGGGCTCTCTCCCTATCCTGAATGGCAAACTTATCCTCTAAATCCTGAAATAATGTATCTAACCAAAAGATATGGTCCTGCATTATTCAAAAAATTGACTTCATCTCCTTTTCGTAGCGATGATTATGAACATATACGTTGAAGTCTGTCACATGTCAATTTTCTTTTCGTAGCGATGATTATGAACATATTTCTAATTCCACGATATGTCATAACATGTAATAATTTAAATTATTTAATTTCATAAAATAACATGCTATTACACAATACATATGTACTACATTATCCAATAATGGCATACAACATGCATCACATATGCTTCAAAAATATTATTTTTAAATAAAATTATATAATAATCAATATGCTCTGAAACATATATTCTGGTACTCTATTTCAATAGAATGAAATTTAAAAAAATCATAACTTTTAAAGTTATACACAATTTATTATGAATTTTCAAATAATGAACCAATCAAAAAATTTCTAGCAGTACGAAAACCCGAAGGCACGGTAGATTGTTCCAAGTTTTCTTCTCCAGCTCAACGTATGAACAATATTTTAAGAGAATCAAAATACAGAAATGCAACACATACTTTTCTCAATTTTAATAGATTATAAATTTCAATATATAACACCGAAACCAATATGTAATATACCGATTGAAAGCTCGAGAAGACTATTTTTCAAATATGTAAGTACTGGATAGTAATACTCACTGTACTCAAAAAAATCAGTATATAAAATATACTACATCATTATGTTATTCAAAAATTCAAACATCAATAACTTAACATTCTCAAATCCGACTTAGATCAAAATTTTTAGATCATGTATACTCATCAATGTCTATGCGGTGTAGTAAAATCATACCTCAAAATATAGTATATATAAAAATCAAAAAATGTACACTCCATGGCCGAAATTGCAAAATAATCACAAATTCATCATTCCAACTTTGTTCAAATTGGCCTAAGCCATCCTAATTCAGTAGGATCCGAATCATACATGCTTTAATACCATTGTCAACTAAATAGAAAGGGATTAATTGAAATATCTCGAAATAATAAAGTTAAAATTTCCAACAGAATTGTTTGAACTGAAACGATTTGAACCATAATTAATTGTTGGCCGGATACGTAATTATAAAGAAAAGCACATAATTTTCATAACCCAAATACCTTGTAATTTCACCAGAATTCTCTCCCGTTTTGTTTTTTTCCTTTTCTCACCGATGCCCACAAATAAAAAGAAGCAGAAGTTTTAAAAATTTTATGTTTGACAGTTTTTTTCTCTTCATATATATATATATATATATATATATATATATATATATATATATATATATATATAGTGCTAAGGAGTTAGTGGTGATAGGAAGTTAGTGATGGTTTTCAACTTGCACCACTACTCCTATTTTTCTTTCTTTACATTACTGTGCATCACATCGTGAATGCTTTGATTATTTGTAACAGTATCCAACAAAAGAGAGAGAGAGAGGTGAAGGTTGCCTTGACATACTACAAGAGAATGCCTAAAAGGACGTTAATTTATCTTCAGTATCTGGTACGAATTGATTTATGCTGCGGGTGTCAAAAATAGGATTACTTTTCTTACAGCGTCAAGCAGCTTGCGCGTTGGCATTGCTTTAGCACGAATATCAAAACCTATCCCATGCCATACGCAGTTTGCTCCCCCTCTCCTCAAAGTGCGCTACTTTTCGAGCGCTACCCATCTTCTGCCTTACAACACCCATCTCCAGTGGCACTCTGGGATTGGTCGGATACCATGAGTGGAGAGTGGAGCGGTGCCGTTTAGCGTTTTCCGCACCTCAATATATGATATAATATAATTACTTTTCATATCCATACAAAATTGCTATTGCAATAATTAGTATTAAATAATATGAGTGCCAGAGGTAACTATGGATGAACAAAAATCCTTTTAGATCCGTTCTTTTGGGAGCAAAATCTATCCAAAAATTTATACTTTTCTAAATAAATATTTTTTAAAAATATTTAAATAAAAAAATAATTTATTTAAATTTTTTTATATATTAAAGAATAACTCAAAAATCTATGATTCATATTCTTTTGCATTACTAATTTTTTAGATAAATTACTAAGATCTATCTATATTTTTTATGATATCTTTTATTATATAAATATTATTATATATAATAATAGTAAAGCAATAAATTGATATTATAGATAAAATTTCATATTGACATGTCAGGTTACGGAGTAATTTTTCAGTATCCCACGTGTTGAGATACTTGAAAAGTCTCAATTGGATGGAAGGCTTGGAGCGACGGAAAGGGAAGCTTGGACAATAGCTGGGGTTTTGTGTTTAATATTTCATAAGGCTTGTTGGTGCAAAAATCTGCTCGCGCTGGAGAAGCTGGAGTCGGGAAAGCCGCGGTCGCCGTCGGGACCTGCAAGGGAAGTCTAAACCGGAGGTGGGATTGCTCCGGCAAGACCCTCCGACGCTCAAGTCAGTTCTCTGCCTCAACAAGAATGGAGTGCTCGAACGGAGAATTTAGTAGAGAAGAGAGGAGAAATGAGCTTAGAGAATAATGTATCTGAGTCCCCCTTTTATAGGCGGAGGGGGCAACGGATTGATGGCGACATTTGTAACCGTCTGGTAGTGGGCCGCCCATGGTCAGGGGAATTTATTGCGAAAGGTAGTGGGGTAGACCCGTGGCTATTGTCATAGCCTGCCACGTAGGGCCTGTTGCAAGTAGTGGAGCGGCGTCCGTTGCCGCTAGTTGTCAGCGAGTAGTGGGATCGTGCAGCACCTGCCGCAGAGAGCGGAGCAGAATCGTGGCTGTTGACATAGCCTGTCAGAGAGTAATGGGTCTGCCGCAGGGGGTGATGGAGCCGCACGGAATCCGCTACAGGAAGTGGAACAGGATCATGGTTGTTATTGTGATCGGCCAAGGGGCGCGGATCTGTTGATCGAGGCTCGGCAGCGGTCGGAGTCCGGTCTCTGTAGAAGTCCGAGAAGGGTCCTCCTTTCGATTGGGGTCGTAGGTGGAGTCCGGCTCCCGTAGGAGTCCGGACGGAGCTTACCTGCAGTGGATACTGAAAGCGGAACCCGGCTCCCGTAGGAGTCCGGGTGGAGCACTCTGCAATCAAAGTTAAAGATGAAGTCTGGCTCCCATAGGAGTCCGGACGGAGCTTACCAGCAGCTAATACTGAAGGCGGAGCCCGGCTCCCGTAGGAGTCCGGGCGGAGCCGAGCTGCTATTGATGTCGAAGGCGGAGCCCGACTCCTGTAGGAGTCCGAGCGGAGCCGAGCTGCTGTTGATGTCGAAGGCGGAGTCCGACTCCCGCAGGAGTCCGGGCGGAGCCGAGCTGCTGTTGATGTCGAAGGCGGAGCCCGGCTCCCGTAGGAGTCCGGGCGGAGCCGAGCTGCTGTTGATGTCGAAGGCGGAGCCCGGCTCCCGTAGGAGTCCGGGCGGAGCCGAGCTGCTGTTGATGTCGAAGGCGGAGCCCGACTCCCGTAGGAGTCCGGGCGGAGCCGAGCTGCTGTTGATGTCGAAGGCGGAGTCCGGCTCCCGTAGGAGTCCGGGGGGAGCCGAGCTGCTGTTGATGTCGAAGGCAGAGCCCGACTCCCGTAGGAGTCCGGGCGGAGCCGAACTGCTGTTGATATCGAAGGCGGAGCCCGCGGAGCTCGGCTCCCGTAGGAGTCCGGGCGGAGCCCGCGGAGCTCGGCTCCCGTAGGAGTCCGGGCGGAGCTGTGCCATTGTCGATGTCGGTGGTGGAGCCCGGCTCCCGTAGGAGCCCGGACGGAGCTGTTCTGTTCCGTTGTTGATTCCGCTGGGGGTTTCGGCTGTGGGTATTTTATACCCAACACTAGTCCCCCTACTTTCGAGTTTGAATTTCAAATGAAGGAAGTACAGAGAGAGAGAGAGATGGGTACAGCCGAAACCGTCCCTTCGAATCCTGCGCACTGCCGCCTCCAGATATTTTGATATTTAATGTGCGTACGTCAGAGCCCACTTTTCGGTGAAGGTGACCTGAAGAGTCTTTTCGGAACCCCCGTTGAAACGCGATCCCAAGCGTCGTGCCATGGAAATTTGCGAGCGGTCAACCCTCGATAGCAATGAAGGGGATAAGCGCGACACGTGGCACACACCAGCAGGCCCAGGAATACTCGCCGCCATAACTGCACTAGGATCCGTCGGCTATTTAAACCCCTCAGTCCTTTCATGGCTTCATCCTGGCGCTTTTCTTTCGTCTGAGAGCCTTGCTTCCCTCGCTCCAGTCCTTGCCTCCTTCAGCTCCCCAATTCTTCTCTGAGGGTTTCCACACCATGTCCTCTACTCTGGAGGTGGTTCTTGAGGGGATTTTTAGGGCTTGGAGGAAGGCAAGGAGGAGGATGGTGACTGGTGGGAATCTTCATCGTTTTAAAGGGGGCTTGGGGAAGAATTCCTTCAACAACAGGGGTTTAGTAACGGGGGCTGTCGGTGAAGTTATTCTGCCCGCGAATTTCGGAGTAGCAAGGCGGGGTGATACCGATCAAGAGGGCAGAGCTGCCGTCATAAGCCATGACGGGATCCTTAACGCCGTCGGGGCCGAGAGACCGGAGGCGGTCGGTGTCGACGGCGGGGCAGTGGAACTTATTGCGGGGACGGTGGAAGTAGCGCATGTCGATCTTGCCAGAGCATTTTGGGTGGCGGTTGTTGTGGGGCGTTTGGAGATGAGGCGCATCTCTGGCGTCGCTACTGCTTCCGAGGTGACTCCGATTCTTCTTGAAATAGGTCTTCGCTACTGCCGCCGTTGCCCTTACCGTCTCCGGAGATCTATCCCACCCCTTTCCCGCTAGGGTTGGGACTTCGAAAATAGAATGAGGCGAGATGGGGCGAGAGCTGTTACACGCACTGGAGAATGCGATTGAGAAGGATAGAGACGGAGAGAGGAGTTCGTAGCTCGGAGCGGCCTCCGGTTCGTCCTGCCCGAACCATGCTTGCGAGACTTGTAATGACGTGTATCTTCTTCTTCTTTTTTTTTTTTTTCTTGACCCACCGGGTCTTGTAACGTATACTCTTGTTAAATGAAAAAGAGATTTTGTTACCTCGTCTGCATCTCGCATTAAATAGTTGTCTGTCGAATTTCTTCATTTTCCTTTCCTTCTCTTCGTCTGTATAACGTCGTCCCAAGGTCGTCGGCGACCTCTTCAGTTCATGTGGGGTTGTCGTTTGCCGAGCTACTTTTTCGGTTCTCACGCCGTTCGAAGATACCCGATTGTGATTCCGTCGACGGCTGCAGGTTCGCTTGGGGCCCTTCGGGCCCGAAGTCCCCCCCAGGGCTTGAATTTGGGGGTCCAGGCTTCCGTTGCCTTTGGGTACTATTTGCTTTCCTTTTTGCTTGGGTTTTTTCTCTGTTGAAGTCGGAGTTGAGTCCAGCTCCCTTGGGAGTCCGAGCGGAGAAGTCCCCCTGAAGTTGGAGTAGCTTGGTTCTCGTAGGGGCCAGGGCGAAGCTTTCGTTTTCCTGCAATCAAAGTCCTAGGCAAAGTCCGGCTTCCGTAGAAGTCCGGGCGGGGTTGTCCTGTAGCTGATGTCGGCGAAGGAGCCCGGCTCCTGTAGGAGTCTGGGTGAAATCTTTTTTATCGTTGGAACCCGGCTCCCGTAGGAGCCCGGGTGGAGCTTTCTTTGTCGCTGGAACCCGGCTCTCGTAGGAGTCCGGGTGGAGCCTTCTTTGTCGTTGGGACCCGGCTCCCGTGGGAGTCCGGGTGGAGCCTTCTTTGTCGTTGGGACCCGGCTCCCGTAGGAGTCCGGGCCTTTCGTTTCCCTCGGAGCTGTTCTGCAGCTGATGTTGGAGGCATTTCCCGGCTCCCATAGGAGTCCGGGCGGGGTCCTCTGCGATCAAAGTTAAGGATGAAGTCCGGCTCCCGTAGGAGTCCGGACGGAGCTTACCAGCGGCTGATACTGAGAGCGAAACCCGGCTCCCGTAGGAGTCCGGGTGAAGTCTTCTTTGTCGTTGGGACCCGGCTCCTGTAGGAGTCCGGACCTTTTGTTTTGCTCGGGCCGGCGTGAGGTCCTCCTCGCGTTATCAGCCTGGCTTGCGGGGGCGCTTTAGGGCACTGTGGGGTCTTTCCCCCATTTGGTCTAGAAGAACCGGGTCTCCGAGTTTGCTCAAGTTAGGACGAGGTTCTCCTCCTGTCCCTAACAGGGCTGCGGGGGCACATTAGGGCGTTGTAAGGCCTCTCCCCCCATCCGGTCTAAAAGAACCGGGCCTTCGACTTTGCTCAAGTTAGGGCGAGGTTCTCCTCCTATCCCTAACAGGGCTGTGGGGGCACATATGGGAGTTGCGAGGCCTCTCCCCTCATCCGGTCTAAAAGAATCGGGCCTTCGATTTTGCTCAAGTTAGGGCGAGGTTCTCCTCCTGTCCCTAACAGGGCTGTGGGGGCACATATGGGCGTTGCGAGGCCTCTCCCCCCATCCGGTCTAAAAGAACCGGGCCTTCGACTTTGCTCAAGTTAGGGCGAGGTTCTCCTCCTGTCCCTAACAGGGCTGTGGGAGCACATATGGGCGTTGCGAGGCCTCTCCCCCCATCCGGTCTAAAAGAACCGGGCCTTCGACTTTAAGAGGTTGCCCTCTTGTTTTTGATACAGTTTGCTTGAATTGTCCCAAGACATATGGGCACGCATTTCTTGATTAGGATGAAATTACTGGTAGTACATCCGTAAGTTTTTTGAGTTCCATGATCGTGGGAGGTCGGCTCCTCCGAGCTCCTTAAGATAATAAGTTTCAGGCCGGACTATTTCTTTGACCTCGTAAGGTCCCTCCCAGTTTGGGGCAAGTTTCCCCTGGCCCTGTGGTTGCGAGACAGCAGCTCGTCGGAGCACTAGATCTCCTGCTTTAAATGCCTTGTTCTTGACCCGGGCGTTGTAATATCGGGCAACTTTCTGTCTGTAGGCTGCCATTCGAACCTGAGCAATCTCCCGCCTTTCTTCCAGCAGGTCGAGGTTGGCTCAGAGACTTTGTGCGTTTTGGGGTTCGTCGAATGCCACGACTCGTGCCGACGGGAGTTTAAGCTCGATCGGGATGACGGCTTCCGTACCAAAGGCTAAAGCAAAGGGAGTCTCCCCTGTAGGCAGCCTCTGGGTAGTCCGGTACGCCCATAGCACATGATAAAGCTCGTCCGCCCAAGTTCCTTTCGCTCTTTCAAGCCTTGTCTTAATTCCCTACAAAAGGGTTCTGTTAGTTACCTCAGCTTCGCCGTTTGCCTGAGGGTGGGTCACTGATGTGAAGTTGTGGGAGATGTTTAGATCTTCACAGAATTCAGCGAATCTGGCTCCTGCGAATTGCCGTCCATTATCAGTGATTAGGGTTCTAGGCAAACCGAACCTGCATACGATTGATTTTCAGATGAAATCCTGCACTTTCGCTTCTGTGATTTTTGCTAGTGGCTCGGCCTCGATCCATTTGGTGAAGTAGTCGATCGCTACAAGAAAAACTTTCTTTGACCGGACGCCATGGGAAAGGGGCCAAGAATATCCATCCTCCACTGTGCAAAAGGCCATGGGGCACTCAAGGGCGTGAGCTCGGTAGCGGGTTGTCTCTGGACGTTGGCGTATCTCTGGCATCGATCACATTTCTTGACATATTCGATCGAATCACGATGCATTGTTGGCCAGTAGTATCCTTGGCGGAGTAGCTTGTGGGATAAAGATCTGGCACCCAAATGGTTTCCGCAAGCTCCCTCGTGCACTTCCCATAGAGCGTAGTCAGCTTCTGAGGGCCGGAGACATCTTAAGAGGGGCAAGAAGTATGATCTTTTGTACAATTTGCCCTCATAAAGGATGTACCGGGAGGCTTGATTTCGGAGCTTCCGGGCCTCTTTCGCATCCTGGGGGAGAATCCCATCTTTAAGATAGGTTGTCAGTGGGTCGACCCAGCTGGGCTCGTGGTCGATCTCCATTACGGGCCGCGGTTCTTCCGTACTCGGATGTTTTAAAACTTCAAAGAGGACACCTTTGGGCAATTCGGCCGGAGCCGATGTCGCCAGTTTGGAGAGAAGATCGGCTCTGGTACTTTCCGACCTTGGAATTTGCCTGATGTCGAAACTGCTAAAGGCGGGGGTGAACTCCTTCACTTTCTCAAGATATTTGGCCATACTGTCCTCCCGTGCTTCATAGCTTCCGCTGACTTGCCCCACCACAAGTTGGGAGTCGCTGTGCACCAGGAGTTGGCCTATTCCAAGCTCTTTGGCGACCCTTAATCCTGCAATCAGAGCTTCATATTCCGCTCCATTGTTTGTTGCGGAGAACTCGAAACGCAGGCGTACTCCACGACGACTCCCTCCGGACTAACCAAGATTAGTCCGCACCTGCACCTGCCATGTTGGAAGATCCGTCCACATGGAGGGTCCAAAAGCAATCGGAGGGGCTGGCTTCTTCGTTGGGGGAGTTCGGTCGAGCCTTCAGGTCGTCAACTTTGCTTTGCTCAGGTTCGGCCTCCTCGGGGATGGTGCATTCTACTATGAAATCTGCCAATATTTGAGCCTTTATTGCTGGTCTAGGTTTGTAGTTGATGTCGAATTCTGTAAGCTCGATTGCCCATTTTGCCATTCTTCCAGAGGTATCAGCTCGGTGCAAAACCGCCTTGATCGGTTGATCGGTGAGTAGTGTCACCGTGTGCCCTTGAAAGTAAGGTCGGAGTCTCCGAGCTGCAATCAACAAGGCGTAGGTCAGTTTTTCTAATTTAGTATACCTGGTCTCGGCATCCCTCAGCGCACGGCTAATGTAGTAGACCGGCCGCTGGCTTTCATTTCTTCTTTGACAAGGACCGCTGCGAGGGCTGTGGGAGAGACTGCCAGGTACAAAAATAATTCTCCCCAGTTCGGGCTTCGCCAGCAGTGGAGGTGAGCTAAGGTAGCCTTTTAATTCTTCGAATGCCTGTTGGCATTCAGGGGTCCAACAGAATTCTTCGGCTGCTTGAGGGTTTGGAAGAAGGGCAAACATCGTTCGGACCGACCTCGCGACAAAGTGATTAAGAGCTGCAATCCTTCCCGTGAGGCACTGGACCTCCTTGATCGACCTTGGGGCGATCATCTCTTGGATGGCGTGAATTTTCTCTGGATTGGCCTCAATCCCGCACCCGATACCATGAAGCCCAGGAACTTTCCTGAGGTTACCCCAAAGGCGCATTTGGTCGGGTTCAGCTTCATTCTGTATTTCGAAGAGCACCAAAAGTTTCCTCGAGGTCGGCGACATGATCTCCGGAAGATCTGCTTTTTACAAGCATATCGTCCACGTAAACCTCCATGTTTCGGCCGATCTGCTCTTTGAAGATTTTGTTCACCAGTCGTTGATAGGTGGCGCCCGCATTCTTGAGGCCGAACGGCATGACCCTGTAGCAGTAAAGGCCGCGATTAGTGATGAAAGCTGTCTTTTCTTCATCTTCCGATGCCATTCTAATCTGGTTATAGCCGGAGAACGCGTCCATAAAAGTGAGGAGCTCATGGCCCGAGGTAGCATCCACCAGTTGGTCGATCCTGGGAAGGGGGTAGCTGTCTTTTGGGCAAGCCTTATTCAGCTTTTTGAAGTCGATACACATCCTCCACTTGCCGTTTGCTTTCTTGACCAAAACAACATTGGAGATCCACTCAGGATAATTGACTTCCTTGATAAATCCGGCCTTGAGAAGCTTATCCACTTCCTCGGCTATTGCCTTCTGCCTCTCCGGGGCATGACTCCGGATTTTTTCTTTCGTCGGTCGATGCTTAGGGTCGACCGCCAGATGATGTTCCATGACTTCTGTGTCGATCCCCGGCATATCCGTCGGGACCCATGCGAAAACGTCCGCATTTCTTCGGAGGAAATCCACAAGATGCGTCCGCACCTCCTCCCCCAGGTTGGAGCCAATTAACACCACATGCTCCGGTTCCCATCATTCAGAGGGATTGGTATTAGGTCTTCAATTGGACCGCCCCTCTCTTCAGCGAGGTCATCGCGGGTATCCAATCCATCGACCGGACAGGGGTCCGCTTGATCGCTTCTTTGCAAGGCAATGTTGTAGCAATGCCTGGCCAGTGCTTGGTCTCCCCGGACTTCTCCGATCCCCTGGCCGGTGGGGAACTTCAATTTCAAATGGTAGGTTGAAACAACAGCTCTGAGGGCATTGAGGCCGGGTCGGCCAAGAATTGCATTGTAGGCAGATGGCGCCTTTACCACCAGAAAATTTACCAGAGCTCTGGACTGCTTTGGATGCTGACCCGCGGTCACAGTTAGAGCTATCATTCCTTCCGTCGGAACGGCGTCACCGGTAAACCCTATTAAGGGGGAGCAAATCGGCCTTAGATGACCGCCAAGAGTGGCCATTCTTGAAAAGGCGTTGTAGAACAAGATGTCGGCCGAACTCCCGTTGTCGACGAGAATGCGACGGACGTCGTAATTTGCTATGTTCAAGGAAACTACGACCGCGTCGTTATGAGGGAATTGGACTCCCTGGGCGTCTTCTTCAGTGAAGGCTATGGGTCTTCAACTTTTTGCCGCTTGAGGATGCGCTGTGTGCGATTGCCTCCCGCGGGATTCCCCCGAGATGACGTTGACGGAATCCGCGGAGACCGGTCATCCGGCCACCCTTTATCGGCGACCATAGCCGGAGGTAGTTGTGCAGAGACCTCGTGAGAGGGCATCAGATGAGGGAAGGAGGATTGGGCGCCGGAAAAGATGGCCGGAAGCGGGTCCGTTGAGCGCTCCTTCAAGAACAAGGGTGCTGCGAAGACACAGCCCTTCCTCTAGCGCCAATCCTGTTGGTGCAAAAATCTGCTCGCGCCGGAGAAGCTGGAGTCGGGGAAGCCGCGGTCGCCGCGGGACCTGCAAGGGAAGTCTAAACCGGAGGTGGGGTTGCTCCGGCAAGACCCTCCGACGCTCAAGTCAGTTCTCTGCCTCAACAAGAATGGAGTGCTCGAACGGAGAATTTAGCAGAGTTTTGAGATAAGAAATGAGCTTAGAGAATAACGTATCTGGGTCCCCCTTTTATAGGCGGAGGAGGCAACGGATTGATGGCGACATTTGTAACCGTCTGGTAGTGGGCCGCCCATGGTCAGGGGAATTTATTGCGAAGGTAGTGGGGTAGACCCGTGGCTATTGTCATAGCCTGCCACGTAGGGCCTGTTGCAGGTAGTGGAGCGGCGTCCGTTGCCGCTAGTTGTCAGCGAGTAGTGGGATCGTGCAGCACCTGCCGCAGGGAGCGGAGCAGAATCGTGGCTGTTGACATAGCCTGTCAGAGAGTAATGGGTCCGCCGCAGGGGGTGATGGAGCCGCACGGAATCCGCTACAGGAAGTGGAACAGGATCATGGTTGTTATTGTGATCTGCCAAGGGGGCGGATCTGTTGATCGAGGCTCGGCAGCGGTCGGAGTCCGGCCTCTGTAGAAGTCCGGGAAGGGTCCTCCTTTCGATTGGGGTCGTAGGTGGAGTCCGGCTCCCGTAGGAGTCCGGACGGAGCTTACCTGCAGTGGATACTGAAAGCGGAACCCGACTCCCGTAGGAGTCCGGGCGGAGCACTCTGCAATCAAAGTTAAAGATGAAGTCGGCTCCCGTAGGAGTCCGGACGGAGCTTACCAGCAGCTGATACTGAAGGCGGAGCCCGCTCCCATAGGAGTCCGGGCGGAGCCGAGCTGCTGTTGATGTCGAAGGCGGAGCCCGACTCCCGTAGGAGTCCGGGCGGAGCCGAGCTGCTGTTGATGTCGAAGGCGGAGCCCGGCTCCCGTAGGAGTCCGGGCGGAGTCGAGCTGCTCGAAGTCGAAGGCGGAGCCCGGCTCCCGTAGGAGTCGGGCGGAGCCGAGCTGCTGTTGATATCGAAGGCGGAGCCCGGCTCCCGTAGGAGTCCGGGCGGAGCTGAGCTGCTGTTGATATCGAAGGTGGAGCTCGGCTCCCGTAGGAGTCTGGGCGGAGCCGAGCTGCTGTTGATGTCGAAGGCGGAGCCCGCGGAGCCCGGCTCCAGTAGGAGTCCGGGCGGAGCTGAGCTGCTCGAAGTCGAAGGTGGGAGCCCGGCTCCCGTAGGAGTCCGAGCGGAGCCGAGCTGCTGTTGATATCGAAGGCGGAGCCCGGCTCCCGTAGGAGTCCGAGCGGAGCCGAGCTGCTGTTGATGTGGAAGGCGGAGCCCGCAGAGCCCGGCTCCAGTAGGAGTCCGGGCGGAGCTGTGCCGCTCGAAGTCGAAGGGGGAGCCCGGCTCCTGTAGGAGTCTGGGCGGAGCTGAGCTGCTGTTGATATCGAAGGCGGAGCCCGGCTCCCGTAGGAGTCCGGGCGGAGCCGAGCTGCTGTTGATGTCGAAGGCGGAGCCCGTGGAGCCCGGCTCCCGTAGGAGTCCGGGCGGAGCTGTGCCGCTCGAAGTCGAAGGCGGAGCCCGGCTCCCGTAGGAGTCTGGGCGGAGCTGAGCTGCTGTTGATATCGAAGGCGGAGCCCGGCTCCCGTAGGAGTCCGGGCGGAGCCGAGCTGCTGTTGATGTCGAAGGCGGAGCCCGCGGAGCCCGGATCCCGTAGGAGTCCGGGCGGAGCTGTGCCGCTCGAAGTCGAAGGCGGAGCCCGGCTCCCGTAGGAGTCTGGGCGGAGCTGAGCTGCTGTTGATATCGAAGGCGGAGCCCGGCTCCCGTAGGAGTCCGGGCGGAGCCGAGCTGCTGTTGATGTCGAAGGTGGAGCCCGCGGAGCCCGGCTCCCGTAGGAGTCCGGGCGGAGCTGTGCCATTGTCGATGTCGGTGGTGGAGCCCGACTCCCGTAGGAGCCCGGGCGGAGCTGTTCTGTTCCGTCATTGATTCCGCTAGGGGTTTCGACTGTGGGTATTTTATACCCAACAGGATGCGATAGGGTGTTTATTGTAATTTATCTTCCAGACTCATATAATTGATATTTATTATTAATAAAATAAGATATTTTTGATTCATTATATATGCTACATCTTATTTATTTTAAGATTATAATGAATCTCATATATCTAGATAATTATTTTAGGGCCATGATGAGATCATATCAGTGAGACCTAATTCTTTGGTAGCCTTAACCTAAAAAATTCCTAGTCGTCGGTATATTGAGTTGGGGATCAATGATATCGATAAGACTGGCATGTCTTATGTATGCTCAGAAATGAGGATGGTTGAACTCACAACCACTTGTGTGGGGATATTAATACAAGGATATGGGTGCTCAATAAAGAATGAGTTCATTGAATTGACCTGTGAGAGAATATCAGATGGAGTCTTATTTACATGTCAATTGATAATTCTCTAGTAGGAGTTGTGTATGTGATTCTTAGATCTGAGGTCACCATGGTACCTTATATACTTGGATCCATATTTTGGTTCATTACCTAACTTGATCCTCTGATCCTTGTATGGGGTGTTCTGGATATAATGAAGGGTGCATGGAGATTGTGAGTGATCAATAAGGGATCAGTCACTCCTAATAAGGGGAGCGACTGAAAATTGAAGTCTATGAATTCCACAAGTTTTAAGTCAGATTCTCCATAGATAAGCCACTGATCTTTAATATTTTTCAAATACCTAAAAATGATCTTTATGACCTTCCAGTGATTCTCATCTGGATCGGATTGGTATCTGCTCACTGCTCCTAGTGAGTATGCCATGTCCGATTGCGTACATATCATGATGTACATAATAGATCTCACTTTTGAAGCATATGAAATTTTACTCATACGCTCTCTCTCTTGAGGAGTTGTCGAAAAATCACACATCGAGAAAAAAATTCTTTGGCCAATCAAAAGATAGCTTTTTTTGAAATTCTCCATGTTGAACCTTTTCAGCACAGTATTAATATACATTAACTGGGATAATCTAAGTAATCTTTTAGATCTATCTCTATAGATCTTCATCCCAAAGATGAAGGATACTTCTTTCAGGTCTTTCCTGCAGAACTGTGATAACAACCAAACTTTTATTCCCTGTAATACAGGGATGTCATTTTCAATTAAGAGAATGTCATCGACATACAAAATAAAAAATAATATCACAGAGTTATTAACCCACTTGTATATGCAGGGTTCCTCTCCATTCTTAATAAAGCCATACGTTCTGATCACTTTATCAAAACGCACGTTCCAACTTCGAGATGCCTGCTTAAGTCCATAGATGGACCTCTAAAGCTTGCACACCTTAGACTCATCTGTGGATATGAAATCTTTAGGTTATATCATATATACCTCTTCTTCTAGCTCTCTATTTAGGAAGGCTATTTTCACATCCATTTATCAAATTTCATAGTCTAGATGTGCTACTATCGCAAGCATGATCCGAATGGACTTGAGCATTACCACAGACAAAAACTAAAGAAATAATGCCCTACAAGTCAATCGCATAAAGGATGCGATAGGATGTTTATTGTAATTTATTTTTCAAACTCATGTAATTGATATTTATTATTAATAAAATAAGATATTTTTGATTCATTATATGCTGCATCTTATTTATTTTAAGATTATAATGAACCCCATAGATATGGACAATAGTTTTAGGGCCATGATGAGATCATGCCAGTGAGATCTAATTCCTTGGTGCCCCTAACCTAAAATATTCTTAGTCATCGGTATATTGAGTCGGGGATCCATGATATCAGTAAGACTGGCATGTCCTATGTATGCTTAGAAATGAGGATAGTTGAACTCACAACCACTTGTGTGGGGATACTAATACAAAGATATGGGTGCTCAATAGAGAATAAGTTTACTGAATTGACCTGCGAGAGAATATCAGATAGAGTTTTATTTACATATCAACTGATAATTCTCTAGTGAGAGTTGTATATGTGATCCTTAGACCTGAGGTCATCATGGTACCTTGTGTACTTGGATCCATATTTTGATTCACTACCTAACTTGGTTCTCTAATTCTTGTGTGGGGTGTTCTGGATATAGTGAAGAGTGCATAGAGGTTGTGAGTGATCAATAAGAGATCAGTCACTCCTAATAAGGAGAGCAAACATCTTATGTGATCTCATAGATCGTTGATTCAAAAGTCTTTGGCCAAAGTAGGATGATAATTAGAAAAAAAAAAATTAATATTCATCAACTGAATCATCACATTTGATCAAAGTACATAATAATAAATGATTATATTTGACATATTTCTATGCCCACAGCTCATCTGGGATGTTGTTTGACTGAAGGATTGAATTACACGAAAACTTGACACTGAAGGATATTTTGATAATTTTTTATCAAAATTTTAAATCTTCTAAGTAGTTATGACATGTTGCTAGACATCAATCTTGACTTATGAGCTCATCAAAATTAAAAAAAATTAATTCTGAAATCAATTTAGAAGAGTCCAAGTTGATTGGGACTCTTCGAGTGATCTAATTTCATCGGATTAGGGTTACATTAAAAGTATGGATCCTGTTGGGTATAAAATACCCACAGTCGGAACCCACGACGGAACCACCATGAGCAAGTGCAGCTCCGCCCGGACTCCTACGGGAGCCGGGCTCCACCGCATCAGCAAGTGCAGCTCCGCCCGGACTCCTACGGGAGTCGGGCTCCACCGCCGACAGCAAGTGCAGCTCCGCCCGGACTCCTACGGGAGCCGGGCTCCACCACCGACAGCAAGTGCAGCTCCGCCCGGACTCCTACGGGAGCCAGGCTCCACTCTCGACATCAGCACAGCTTCGCCCGGACTCCCACGGGAGCCGGGCTCCGCTCTCAGTATCAACTGCTGGTAAGCTCAATCCGGACTCCTATCAGAGCCGGATTTCACCCTTAACTTTGTTTGCAGTGCAGCTCCACCGGACTCCTACGGGAGCTGGGCTCCACCGCCATCAGCAAGTGCAGCTCCGCCCGGACTCCTACGGGAGTCGGGCTCCACCGCTGACAGCAAGTGCATCTCCGCCCGGACTCCTACGGGAGCCGGGCTCCACCGCCGACAGCAAGTGCAGCTCCGCCCAGACTCCTACGGGAGCCAGGCTCCACTCTCGACATCAGCGCAGCTCCGCCCGGACTCCCACGGGAGCCGGGCTCCGCTCTCAGTATCAACTGCTGGTAAGCTCAATCCGGACTCCTATCAGAGCCGGATTTCACCCTTAACTTGTTTGCAGTGCAACTCCGCCCGGACTCCTACGGGAGCCGGGCTCCACCGCCATCAGCAAGTGCAGCTCCGCCGGACTCCTATGGGAGCGGGCTCCACCGCCATCAGCAAGTGCAGCTCCGCCCGGACTCCTACGGGAGCCGGGCTCCACCGTCGACAGCAAGTGCAGCTCCGCCGGACTCCTACGGGAGCCGGGCTCCACCACCGACAGCAAGTGCAGCTCCGCCCGGACTCCTACGGGAGCCAGGCTTCACTCTCAACATCAGCGCAGCTCCGCCCGGACTCCCACGGGAGCCGGGCTCCGCTCTCAGTATCAACTGCTGTAAGCTCAATCCGGACTCCTATCAGAGCCGGATTTCACCCTTAACTTTGTTTGCAGTGCAGCTCCGCCCGGACTCCTACGGGAGCCGGGTCTACCGCCATCAGCAAGTGCAGCTCCGCCCGGACTCCTACGGGAGCCGGGCTCCACCGCCATCAGCAAGTGCAGCTCCGCCCGGACTCCTACGGGAGCCGGCTCCACCGCCGACAGCAAGTGCAGCTCCGTCCGGACTCCTACGGGAGTCGGGCTCCACCGCCGACAGCAAGTGCAGCTCCGCCCGGACTCCTACGGGAGCCAGGCTCCACTCTCGACATCAGTGCAGCTCCGCCCGGACTCCCACGGGAGCCGGGCTCCGCTCTCAGTATCAACTGCTGGTAAGCTCAATCCGGACTCCTATCAGAGCCGGATTTCACCCTTAACTTTGTTTGCAGTGCAGCTCCACCCGGACTCCTACGGGAGCCGGGCTCCACCGCCATCAGCAAGTGCAGCTCCACCCGGACTCCTACGGGAGCCGGGCTCCACCGCCGACAGCAAGTGCAGCTCCGCCCAGACTCCTACGGGAGCCGGGCTCCACCACCGACAGCAAGTGCAGCTCCGCCCGGTCTCCTACGGGAGCCAGGCTCCACTCTCGACATCAGCGCAGCTCCGCCGGACTCCCACGGGAGTCGGCTCCGCTCTCAGTATCAACTACTGGTAAGCTCAATCCGGACTCCTATCAGAGCCAGATTTCACCCTTAACTTTGTTTGCAGTGCAGCTCCGCCCGGACTCCTACGGGAGCCGGGCTCCACCGCCGACAGCAAGTGCAGCTCCGCCCGGACTCCTACGGGAGCCGGGCTCCATCGCCGACAGCAAGTGCAGCTCCGCCCGGACTCCTACGGGAGCCAGGCTCCACTCTCGACATCAGCGCAGCTCCACCCGAACTCCCACGGGAGTCGGGCTCCGCTCTCAGTATCAACTGCTGGTAAGCTCAATCCAGACTCCTATCAGAGCCGGATTTCACCCTTAACTTTGTTTGCAGCGCAGCTCCGCCCGGACTCCTACGGGAGCCGGGCTCCACCGTCGAAAGCAAGTGCAGCTCCACCCGGACTCCTACGGGAGCCGGGCTCCACCACCGACGGCAGTTGCAGCTCCGCCCGGACTCCTACGGGAGCGGGCTCCGTTCACGACCCCTACCGCCAGGAGGGCCTCACCCGGACTCAACAGAAACCGGGCTCCGACCGTTACCGAGCTTCAATTGACAGATCCACGCCCTGACAGGCCCTCAAACGGCCACGACCCTGCTCCACTTCCTGTGGCGGACTCCGTGCAGTACCATCATTCCCTGGCAAGCCGCAGTAGCCATAGCCGCCCTGCTCCACTTCCTGTGGCAGACTCCGCACAGCTCCACTATCCCCTGGCAGGCCACAGTAACGGCCACGAACCTGCTCCACCTCCTGCGATGGATACCATGCGATTCTCCTGACGACGGACGCTGCTCCACCCCTCATCAACAGATTTCACATGGCGGGTCGAGGTGATGCCCACGTATCTGCTCCATTATATTTCGCAATCAATTCCCCTGACCATGGCGGCCCACTACCAGGCGGTTACAAACGTCGCCATCAGTCCGTGCCTCCCCCGCTATAAAAGGGGGACTCAGATACGTTATTCTTTAAGCTCTTTTGCCTTATCTCAAAACTCTGCAAAATTCTCCGTTCGAGCACTCCATTCTTGTTGAGGCAGAGAACTGACTTGAGCGTCGGAGGGTCTTGCCGAGCAACCCCACCTCCGGTTTAGACTTCCTTTGCAGGTCCGGCGGCGACCGCGGCTTCCCCAACTCTAGCTTCTCCGGTGCAGGCAGATTTTTGCACCAACAGGATTGCAATAGAGGAAGGGGCGTGTCTTCGCAGCACCCTTGTTCTTGAAGGAGCTCAACGAGCCACTCCGGCCATCCTCCGTCATCTATCCTAATCCCCCCCCGCGAGATCGACACCCGATGCCTCCGTGCAGGGCATCCACCCGGCGGTCCACGGCCT
>NC_026005.2:19950547-19953047 GCF_000442705.2 Elaeis guineensis
CACCCTAAATACATGTGATTCAAAATCTTAGACACCCAATAATTGAGTCTCATAAATTTAATTCATATAGATTATTAGCAGGTAATTAACTTTGAATTATGTTATCAAAAAGAAATTCAATTGAAAAGAAAATTGGATCCAACCATATGCTAGCAAATTACCTTGAACCCAATCGGATTTCTCTAAATCTAATTGATGCTTCAAAGTTCAATTGCTAATTTCAGACCTAATCTTTTTGTTGTGTGACCCCATAGGTTCAATTCTATCTGATAGTGAGATATACAATAATCTCTATCAAAGTATCATTGAAACTCTTTTTAATGGATCGAAATAATTTTATTCTAACTCATCAAAGATTGTCGATCCAGAACAATCCTAGTGAGCTCTCACATCTATCAATGACACCTAGCAGTATGTAGTGCAATCTAGTAAAACTGAAATGAACCTCTAGGTGTAGTTAACATGTGATTCAGTCATTCTATTATGAGTCCCGACTAGATAGCAAGTCATAGATAAATCGTCAAATCTTAACATCAGTCATATGATAGATTTGATTAGCTCAAGTCCAGTTGTGATTTCTATGAAAACTCTTTTCCATCAATCACACTACTATGGCCATAGATTTTTAGACTTAGTCTTTCAAATTTTATAAGACTACTCCTCTCTATCAAGGTTGATAGATCCCATCTTGATATGCATCCTACTCCTACAATAGACTAACTGTCACCAATATCTATTACAAGGGCTTATTAAGATCCATATTTATGTGTCAGTCAAACTTCAGTAGCCTCACTAGGAGCAGTAGTATAATCTCAGGTTAAAAGATCATTTACACAACTACAACATCGAGACAATCACTGACGATTGAAAAGAAATTCGAGTGATCTCTCGTATGATCACGCTCAGTATAGTTCTCTAACAACTATCCACACTCATTGTCGAGTGTCTCTACACTATAGACTAGAGACCTATTTATCTCGAAAGAAGTGATTTATGCATAAGTCTATTCGGATCGATCATCATCCTCGTGATAATCTTATGATCGGGAGTATTTAAAAATTAAATACATATCTCTAATTCTTAATATCTTAAGAATATGTATCGAAGGTTAATTTCAGGAACGATTCAGGGACACATCACATTGAATAAAAAATAAATTTATCTTTTATTAATCAAATCAATATATTAAGCAAACTTGTGTCTTAGAGTTATTATAATGTGTCAGTCATATTGGCTTCTAGGACATGCATCTAATAGTAGGCACACCAAAATTATCCATATATGCAGCAACTAAAGGTGATCTAGTATAAGGCTTATTTTATCAAGCTACTACAATAGCAAGGAGTATTTGCGATAAAAAAAAAGTATTGCAAATACTAAATTTCCATCGCAAATATTTATTTGCGATGAAAATTTCATCGCTAATACTGCACTGCTAAAATGCAATCATGATAATATTTATGATGGAAACAAAATTTTCATCACTAATAATTATTTTTTTTATGATGAACTATTTAAATTTAAAAAAAATAGATTTGGGCCAAATGCACATTCATCCAGTGTACTCGCAAGGACTCCTACATCATGCTCTACTTCTCAAGCAGGTGGTTCTTCAGAGAGTGCATCTACTGCCTACTCTGCTGCTTCAAGAGCTATAGAGATAACACAAGAGCATATTGTAGTGGCTTTAAATCCTCAACATAGAGAGATGCTGCGATCTCTTATTTAGTCTTGGTTTTACATCATCTGAGCAGTTGTCATCTCCTCCACAAAAAGGAACCCAATCAGATATCCCTCCAACTGATCCTCCAAGTGATTGATGCTTGGTTATGAACTTATTAGATGTAGTCTTATGTTTAATGTTGGATACTAATTGAAGTTAAATTATTTAATATTTTGATGTGTTGTATTTATTTATAGATGGAAATCTTGATGGATACTAAATTTATATTTTGAGGAAGTTTTATGAAAATGTGTTTGCTCAAATATGTTGATGTGTTATTTTGTGTCATAAAATATTGGGTTATGGTTGATATGTTGAGAATTAGGATATGTACAGGCTTACTAATGTATTGTAAAATAGTTTTTCAAGTACAAATTTTACTAAGAAATTTGCAAGAAAAATAGAATGTTAAATGAAAACTTTACCAAGAGATTATCAAGGGACTTTTTGACGAATCTCAAACCATCGCTAAGAGACTGTTGAGAGTTATTACTAAGATATCTGCAAGGGATAATTTTCTCACAAATCATCCAACTGGTCAATTTTGTGATATTTTTCTCGAAGAATTCTTTGGCAATTATCGAGAGATTTTTTAGGGCATTTTGGTTAGTGAATCCCTTAAAAAATGGTCGGTTTTTGGCAAATGGCCTTTGGTTTCACCAAGAAAAATTCTCTCATTGAGATTTTTCGATCCTTTAGTAGTTACCAAGGGATTTCTGAGGGAGTCTTTCACCAACATCATATATTCCAAAGAATAGATTTTCTTTAAAAATCCCT